>NC_066625.1:37261400-37329339 GCF_025201925.1 Gopherus flavomarginatus | reverse complement strand
AAGAGGCATGAATGAGGAATTCACTGGCCATGAGGTTAGAAGCTATAGGGCAAGGACTCAATCAGGAACAGATTGAAAACATTCTCAAGACCCCCATCTTGGCCAGCCTAGTTTGACAGTCCAAAGGTACACAGACCCAATGGACAAAATCAAAAAAAATTAGAACATAATTTTCACTTGTCTGGGAAATTATCTTCTCTGCTCACTGCCTCGGATTCCCTCATGCTAAAGCGAGGTCTAGTAGGTAAAGCCCAGGACTAGGAATCAGGAGACAGTTCTGACAATGACTTGATGACCTTAGACATGCTACTTCACGTCTCAGTGCCTCGATCATGCCTAGCTACAATCTGCCTAGCTACAGCATGGTGATATCCCCACCTACCTCAGGGATGCTGAGAAGTTTAATGGATTAATTTTTTTCTGCAGTGCTTTGAACGCCTTGTCACTACAGAACTACAAAGTAGAATTACATTATTAATAAGTGGGATTTAAGGACATTAACCTTTAACAATTTCAAAATTCACCTAAGTAGTGTAAATTGCAGTCATGTTCTAAGGCCGAGAGGTGCACGCCCAGATATCTATTTAAGGAAATGGTATATGAACGTATGTATTATACCAACAGTGACCTTTGCTAGTTACCAGACTGCTACCTAGGTAGTAGAGTTTTGTTTGTACAAGAATAATACCTAAGCAATTATTTTATTTCCAGTTAGTCCCCTGCGTTATAGGCATCATCGAAACAATTCCTTGCCTACAGCTGTAGAAGACAAAAGGCAAGAATAAGTAGCTTTATTCAAACAAACAACTAGGCCTAATCCACTGTGAGTTTTACAAGTTTGGATAAATCTGGTCCTTCATCTTCACAGCAAGGTGGAGACCAAACTGTGGGCATCACTAAGTAATCATAAAATCATAGAAGATTAGGGTTGGAAGAGACCTCAGGAGGTCATCTAGGTCAACCCCCTGTTCAAAGCAGGACCAACCTCAACTAAATCATCCCAGCCAGGGCTTCGTCAAAACTGACCTTAAAAACCAATACAGATGGAGATTCCATCACCTCCGTAGGTAACCCATTCCAGTGCTTCACCACACTCCTAGTGAAATAGTTTTTCCTAATATCCAACCAAGACTTCCCCACCTCAACTTGAGACCATTGCTCCTCCTTCTGTCATCTGCTACCACTGAGAACAGCCTAGCTGCATCTTCTTTGGAAGCCCACTCCAAGTAATTGAAGGCTGCTATCAAATCCCCCCTCACTCTCTCTTCTGCAGACTAAACAAGTTCCGTTCTCTCAGCCTCTCCTTGTAAGTCATGTGCCCCAGCCCCCTGATCATTTTCAGTGCCCTCCACTGGACTCTCTCCAATTTGTCCACATCCCTTCTGTAGTGGGGGGACCAAAACTGGACGCAATACTCCAGATGTGGCCTCACCAGTGCCAAATAGAGGGGAATAATCACTACTCTTCACTGCAACATCTTCTATCTACAAGGCTCTGCGGCCACTCAGATACGACCGCACAATTTTTAGCCCCATAGCGCAAGCCTGAGTCACTTGACCCGGGCTCTGAGACTTGCTGCCACAGGCTTTTTGTATTTTTATAGTGTGGACGTACCCTCAAAATTGCCCATGAGTCAGGAAGGAATGCAAATCTTGTTTCATTGTTTCTTTGTGCTCCCCGTCTGTTGGTAGCCACTTGTGGTCTCTTGTCTTACATTCAGACTGTAAGCTGCCTGGAGCAGGGACTGTCTTTTTGACCTGTGTTTGTTCAGAGCCTGGCACAATGGGGTCCTGGCCCACGACGGGGCTCGCAGGCACCACCGCACTACAAATACATAAATAACCATACTTGCTATGGGTGCATCAGAATCTGCTATCCTCAACAGGAGACTAATTCACTCACTAATAAAAGCATCCTGTTCTCAGCTTCAGGCTCTATGTTGTGTTTATGGTGGGAGTTGAAACATCCTAAGCAGAGAAACCTTTACTTTTTTTATCATCACATTGAATCTTATAAACCCACCTGCTTACAAAAAAAAACAAACAAGAAACCCCTCACAAACCCCCATGTTATCAACAGGCTCTTCAGAATGAAAGACAAATTTAAAATACTTGTTGTGGGGCGGAGGGTTTGGAGTGAACTAGCTCTTTATTGGAGAGAACTGGCTGGATCTAAAGGGTAAAGTCTTTAATAGGGAGGGAGAGGCTGTGCAGTGCTTACAAGAGATAATGTGAGTTTCCTCCAGCAGAGCATCTAAAGGCCAGGAAGCCCAATGTGAAAATGTCAGAATAAAAACAGGGCTGAGCAGCTGCTAAAGACATAAATACAGATCTAAAACCTGCAGGTTGAAGAGGACTGCACACAGAGTTAGCACAGAGCTAGCACATGACTGCAGACAGCACAGGCAGACAGGGGGAACGACAGCCCACACTGCTCAGCACAATGCCACCAAACAAGCTAATGCCAGCACAATCTCTAGGCAAACATGCTAATGACACCATGGTGGAAGTGGAACCTTCCAAAACAACCTCTGCAGCACAGGAGTCAAAGAAGATCATCAACAATGAAAATACCAGAGAAAGAGTGCAGCACAATACCTCTGTAAAGTTAAACATTCAAAAGCATTTCCTCAGCTTCCCCCTGCTATAGGCAATTAGTCAAACGAAAGGCCTTTCCGTTCCTGGCATCCCAGGGATGGTACTTTCTGGTCCCAACACACCAGAGTTTGGAGGAAGGCTAGGATAGCTCTCTTCCTTCTTCATATAACAACGATTTGAAAGATCTTTGAGTGGGAAGGGAAGCCCTGATGGATCACGTCTTCCCTCTTCTCAGCAGGTCAAGCAGCCATCTGCAAATTTAAGGCCTCAAAACATCCAAGAAACACAAGTTTAATACTCACACACAGTTAAATAGATGAACCAGACAGCTTTGGGAGAGAGCATAGCCTAAAGGGTAACAATGGCAAGGGATGCTCCCAGGCTGGGTTCAATTGTGCAAGAAATCAGCTAACTCCAGCTACACAACTAGTTCAGGACTGATACTTTATATTGAAGCAACATGGGCAACCCAAGGCCAGACACACTCCTCTGTTGGTTTGGAGGCCATGAGTACATGGATTGCCATTCTGGATTTGTGCAACGCCCACTGGCAACTTCCTAGAGCAGGGTTCTTGCTCCTTTCTCTGAAACATCTGATACTGGCTGTTGTCAGAGACAGAACACTGGGCTAGATGGATTATGGGTCTGATACAGTCTGGCAATTCCTTTGTCCCTAGAACAGAGGACAGACAGACACATAGCCCATGTAGACAGAGAAGTCAAGCATTCACAGCACAAATTGGATATCCTGCAGTAAGTAACACCCTCCAGGAAGGCTTTACCCATCAACAATGTGCTCCTAGATCTGGCTAAGATGGTGTGGCAGACATCTGCCACTATTTAGCCCACTTATAAATGGGTGGATCAGAAGAATCCTTATGTCCCTCAAAAGGATTCAGATTTTTTGTTCTCCCACTCTCCGCCTAACTCCTGGACACTGTAAATGAACAGGGTAGACAGCACTTCTCTATGTCAACCCCATATGACAAAGACCAGAAAAGACTGGATCCTCTTTGGGGCGAAAGGCCTATTTGTCAGCAACGCTGCAATTCAGGATTGTGAACTATCAGGCGGTCATGGCCAAATACAATTTTATGAATTATAACAGATTCACAGCTTTTATTGAACACCTACCACAAGAACACATGGAGCAATTCCAGTCCACCATCTATGAGGGCCAATTATTTGGCCAGACCTGCTCTTCAAGCATCCTTAGATACTTCAGACACTGCTGCCAGGTCCATCTCCATGGCAGAGGTTATTTGCAGGGCACCATGGCTCCAACTCTCATGCCTTCTTTGTGCCAGACACTGAGCGTATCTAGGGGACCACCCTCAGTTCCTTTTCCACCCAGACATTCCATAAGGAGTGGTCCAAAGCAGGAGAGCAGGGAGTGGAGCACCCACAGGGACACTCATCTTGAAGAATCGCAGCTCTTTGAGCAGCGTCCCTGTGGGTGTTCCCCTTTAGCTGCCTCCCAAGCAGTACCCCAGATGGAGGAGGGTGCTTTAGAACCGAGTCCAGAACTGAAGGCATTGCTGCAGAACCAAGTGCCACATCGGACCTGATAGCATGGATCAGGACGTAAGGTTTCGAAAAAGTACATACTGAAGCCCATGTAGCGGCCCCACAGATCTCAGACACTGACACATTGCTCAGTGATGACACAGGTGTTGCCTGTGAGCTGGCTGAATGTGCTATTGCCCCTTTGTGGGAGATGAACCCCTGCAGTTCATAACATGTGCTAATACATCCAGATATCCACCTCGATAGTCTCAGAGCAGAGATCATGGACCCCTTGGATCCTATCCATGAAGGACATGAAGAGAGGAATTTGAAGAGCATCAGCTACCCTCTTTATGAGGTCTTGAAACTGTCGAGAATCATTGACCATGGATGGAAGCAGAGGCAAAACTGCCTCATCCAGAGACAAAGATCAAATATGTGTTTGAGGGGTGGCCTCCTTATCCATCCTGGCTTCCTGGTCCTCCAACATCTCCTCCTGTGAGCGGGGGCTGGTTGTAGAGAAGAAGGCTGTACAACTCTTGCCTCCCTCTGAAATGGTATCAGTGGTTTGGCAAAGTGTTGCCAACAGGCAGCCCAACAGTCTCAGAATGGCCATGGGGGGTGGGGGACATGGGGGTTGGCTCTACCACTCTTGATAATGAGCCCAATTTTCCCTGTGACTGTCAGAGAATGAATTCCTGAAGGGATATGTGGGAGAACCCCAAACTGACTGGAAGTCTCCTTCACCCTTCTCCATCTTGTCCAAAGGAGAAGCACCTGCAGAAAATGGGGGAGAGCCCTGCAGTATTCGAGGACAGTGGTATTTATGAGGAGTGAGGACTCCGGTTCATCCATTGTTGACAGGTCCTTTGTATATTTAAATTCTCGTGGTATCGAGTTGGGGATTGGTACCAACGCAGTAGCCAAGTAGCCGAAGTTGACAGTACCATCTATGTGGGTGTCCCAAATCAGACACCAATGGTGGCTAATGCCACTGCTTGTTGGTGCCGAGGGTGCCGCATGCATAGGTACCAGCAGCTGGGCTGAACTCAACAGTGCCAGTCCTGACTGTCTGTATTTGTCCTCTTTCTTGATAGGAGGCATCAAGAACTTATCAGAGACATCTCTCTCCTTCGAGCTCGGGGACTTTGTGATTCTGCTGGTGCCAGAGGGGGATTCTGTGACACTGCACCCCATATTCTTCACAGTGATATTATGATATGATTATGGCATAATTATGATGCATTTTGTACAAGATGGAACATGTAAGGTGTCACTGGAAAAGTTATGATTTGCTGAATACGATTATCCTATCTGTATGCATGAATCATTTTTGTATCTGAAGATATAATATTGACTATGTATCTGTATTTCAAATGTAGTTACACTTGATAGTTGGTTGGGAAGGGCCTATTCAGGGCAATGAGCCAGTAGGGAAAACAATAGGCCTCAGGAGAAGCTTGTCTTCCACCTGGTGAGCATTCCTGAGAACACTCTAGACAGCCTGTAAGTAATGGCTGCTATGACTTTACAAGGACATGGACCAGGCCACATGATTCGGGATTCCATCTTGGGATGTCAGTATTTTTCCACAAACTGGTCTGGGAACCAAGTTTTGAAACAAAGGGTTCCCGCCATATGCTAAAGCTATATAAAGCTTGGAGTAACATCTGAGGTTCTTCACTCTCTACACAAGAAGACTCTTGGAAACTCCCAAAGAACAAAGACTGAACTGGAGGAAGTGCTGGACCCAGGCTAAAGGGATTTCTAGCCTGTGTATGAAGACCTGAGAAACCCTAAGCTATAAAGCTAATGCAGCTTATGCCTTAAGAATCTAGAAGTCTGCCTGTACCATCAATTAGGCTGAGAATCTGCTATTTGTATCCAATCTATCTAGTATATTAAGCTTAGGTTCCGTTTTTGTTTATTTGCTAGGTAATCTGCTTTGATTCGTTTGCTATCACTTATAATCACTTAAAATCTATATTTTGTAGTTAATAAACTCCTTTTTGTTTTATTCTAAACTAGTGAGCTTTGACTGGAGTGCTTGGGGAAAATCTCTGCTTGGTTACCACAAGTGTGCATTGTTCTCTTCACATTGAGGAGTGGTGGACTGGGTATTACACCCATATATTGACCAGATTTGACCAGGGCAGGATGGTACTGCTCTGGGGTCCTAGGCTGGGAAGCTGGTGGTTAGAAAGCCTGCAGGTAACTGCCACTGGGTGTGTCTCTACCTGTGTAAATGCTGGTGAAAGTGCAGGCTGGAGGGCTTTGCAGCTTGGCACAGCCATACAGTGTGAAAGGAAGCCCAGGCTGGTGGGTCAAGGGGCTAAGTGGTACTCTAGTTCCAGGTTAGCACGCCGTGGGGAACCTATCACAGAGCCCTTTGAGTCAACAGTACCAAGCTGAGAGATCGAGGCTTCAGAGACTGTGGATCTTGCCGGGGACCTTGACTTTTCTGAAGCTGGCTCCTTAAGGTGAGACTCCATGCTCCCTTTATGGAAGCCTTCCCTGAAGCCTTTGAAGTCTTCCCTTTCTTAGGGGACGCCTATGCAATGTTGAAGGGGCGCTGATTCTGTCCAGAGACAGATGGGCGGGAGGGGAGTGTCCTGACCTGACTCAGAAGCTGGCCGAAGAGACTGTGGCATCATTACCAGTCTGAGTTTCATCTCCCTGCTCTTCCTTGCTCTGGACTTGAGGCTTCCTCTCTGCTGCATTTTTTACAAGGTGACTGGCCTGTTAAAGGGATGCTGTGTGTTTGTGATGAGGCTCCTGGCCAGCGATGACATGCCCCACACCTTCCATCCCATCCTGCCATGGGAAAGGGGTTCTGCACCATCACTATCACAGCCCATTCAGTTAGGGAGAGGAGACTGAGGTATAGAGAAGGGGTTGATCTGATGTCAGGTGTGACGCAAGCTCACACACACACACACAAAGTGGGACCAGCTGGTCAGCTCCCTGTTCCTCTGCACTTGCCTCTCATTCGGCTTGTGTCTGGAAACACAAGCTTCCCTCCTTGGCATGTCCTTTTTAAATCCTTCCCCAGGATTAGCAGGCTTCAGGTGCTGGACTTGTGCCTCTACCTTTCTAATGGGGAGAGATTTGGTTCCGTTCCTAGACTGTTGCCAAGGAAGACCTTTCCTGTTCTGCCCACTCCTTGGTAAGGCAGACAAACAAGTCAAGTAAACGGGGCCTGACACCCAATTGGCAGTGCAGATCCAGGTTCAGTTCTTGCTCTGCCTGTGTGGGGAAATGAGTCTCTCCTTGGGAAAGGCCCTGATTCAGCAAAGCACATTCTTACAGATAAGCATGTGCGGAGTCCCTGTGACTTCAAGGGGACTATTCTCTTGCTTGAAGCACAGCATATAGTAAGTGCTTTGCTGAATTGGAGCTTTAATCACTAAATAAACTCTCATTGCCAGAGGAGCATCAAGGGACTGTGCTGGGCCAGATGACAGGGGAAAACAGCAGCACTCAGACCCTCCTCTCTGTTAGCACAAGGAGGCCTGAGATTTTGTTCTTCGGCTCAAGGGAGACCTCACCATAGCTTAGTTTGAGACCTTATGCTCCTGAGACAGCCAGAACATCTGGAAGTATTTTGGAGAGGATCCCTATAATGCTCTATGGTTTTCACAGCTTTCCCACTGCACCAGATGCTGGGGGTGTTGGTGCCAACATTGTACAACAGTTTCAGCTAGCTTCAAGCAAGAATCTTCCATCCCAGGCAGCTGTTAACAGGTAACTCCTCCACGAGCAAGGCAGGAAAAGACCTTGTTCCACAGACACTTCAGTGGCTAATGAGCAACTTGGAGACTGAACCACATTTTTAAGCAAGTGGTCTGCACTTCTTGAGAGCAGCTGCTGGTACCAATTACCAACAATCATTTTTGGTGCCCTCTGATGTTCCTTTCTTCCCAGACATCTTGCTGCCCATTAATACAGCCAGAGCTCTGTCCAGATAACCCACACTCATATACAGAGAGCGTCCCTCTGTGCACCTGACTTATGCTGGTGAGCATCTATTCACCTAAGTAGGCCTATTTACTTCAATGGGGCTACCCTGGTAGGAATTTACTAACATAGGTAAAAGGAGAAAACTATTGGGCCCATATAATTAGCTCGTTCCCAAATTTTATTAACCAAAGATTTTAAATTGTGACCATCTTCACCATGTTTACTGTAAACCCCCTGGGAGCAACCCTGCAGTGCAGGCTATGGAAATGCATTCTACTGTTGTGGATAATTTTAGGTCTAAGGAGCGTAGATTCAAATTCAGAAACCAAGAGACTACAAAGCCTAACCTCTACCAAGGACCTGATCCAAAGCTCACTGGAGCCAATGGAAAGACTTGCACTGATTTCAACAAGATCAAGATCTAAAACACCCAGGGTGAAATCCTGGCCCTGCTGCCATCAATAGGAACACTCCCCATGGGGCCAGGATTTGATTCCCAGGCTATTTCCATGGTGGGTTATCCAGAATTGGTCTGCACACATAGGCTTGGGAAATCATATCACCCATGTGACTTGCCAACAGGACTCCCTTAATGAGGGACTCAAATAGCACATGGAGGGCCGCAGTAGGAGAAGAGAAGGCATCTGCAGAAAGACAATTATCAGGTAGAATCTCTGCCTCTGTACTGTAAGCCAGCTCTGAACGGATGGACTCTAAGTCACACTCCATACCCCAAAACTAAGACCTGAAAATAAATCCAGGAGGAAAGGGACTGAGGTCTAGCTGGACACAATTCTCCTGAAAAGCTGCTAAACATATCACATCTATAATGCTTTGAAACAGCACAAAAGGAGAACTGCATGGCTGCATTACAATTATTCTTCATCCGAGGTGCCACTTCTTTCAGTCCAAGGTAAAATACATGTGGTGCTGCTATTTCTTCTGTCTGTAGGATTCTTGCATAAGAATCTTTTATCCACCTTGCTGCAGTTTGCTTGAATGTTTGGTAACCATCCACAAGAGTAAAAATTGTGCTCAGATCTGCAGAAATCCTGGGTCTATGACCTGAGTCAATCATTCCTTGATAAGGGATAGGCAATCTAATCCAACATCTGGGTAATATTTCAGAACTCTGTGGACATCAAGCAGGTGCTGCCTTGGGGAGATATTAGTTGAGGACTGAAACTAGATAGCGCTATGCCTGATCAATCACAAAGGGCAAGAGGACCTACCAGAAAAAGACAAGAGCCATTAATAAATGAATAATACCACCTAGCACTTGTAGAGTATCTTAGTGCCAGCTGATCATGGTGACAAGCCACAGAGAGATTAAAGGTGCAGACTGCCAGTTCACCTGCTCTTCTGGCGACACAATAGCTATCAGCAGAGAACTCCAGGATCAGGAACCATAAGGAAATGGTGAGGGATTAGAAGAGATTTACAGAACTAAGATCATGCTCCAAGGGGGCACCAGCTGGGTACCAGACAGTACTTGAATCATCCCTCTTGGAAAACATCTAAAGCATTGCATAAGGGAGTTGTGCAGGCTCCACTTCCTCTTGTTTGCCCCAGAACCAAGAGTTTCTTCCAGACACAGCAGTTGCTCCTAGGATCTAAGCATAGATCCTTAAGGAGGGCAGCAAATGACTCCCTGGCTCATTATTATTATTATGTGTTTGTTTTCCTTCTTGTGTTGGTAACTAAACCAACAGGGCTAGAGTTTCTAGATGTGGGCATGGCATGTGACCCTGCATCAGTAGGTCTGGTCTCTGGGGAAGGAGAATCGGATTGCCTTGAGACAGCTGAATGAGGGGTCCGCATACCATGATCTGTGTGGCCAGGCCAGAGCTCTCTCTCCCTTCTCGCTGCCCTGAACACTGTGTGCACCAGAGCTATGGGAGGAAAGGTACAACCCACTCAATGCCTCAGACAGAGCAGAGAAGACAGGGTGAGCTGACACAAGATACCTGCCTGCTGCAAAGGTGTAAGCCTTCCTCTGCCCCTTCCACATTAGGTTCCCCTGCTCTAATCCCTACTGTGATGTACCTCCTAAGGGGGCAGGGCTGATGCTGCCAGGATGCTCCCCAGCCAGCTGGGCAAGTGGGACAGCTGGTATAGCCCCTAACTCCGGCCAAGCAGCACCCTTTGGAGACCAGACGGAGAAAGTGCAGAAACCACTTCCCACCAGTCTCAGCTCTTAGGAACAGAGAAGGGGGAATTGCAGGGCAGGAATCTAAAGCAACAAACCAACCCGCGGAAAACAGGACTACTGGAAAGCCAGGTGGGCACCAGTATTATGAGCACTGTGACATCTAACCTGGTTCTGAGCAAATCTGTCCCAAACAGGCCTCCTAATGCTGACAGCTGCTCATCCCTTCCCTACATAATGCCTCCATTACCACTGCACCAGTGGGAAATATTCTGAGATTAAACAAGGCCTTCAATACCAGAGTGTTGAGTTACGCTAGAGAGGCCCCGTAACAGGTGGAAGAGCTAACAATTTAAACCAACAAAAAATGTTTATTTATATTATGCCAGTGCACAGATTGGGGCCTCACCGTACACACACAACACTTACATCCTATAGTCCCTGCCCCAAAGAGCCTACAGTCTAAATAGACAAGACAGACAAAAAGAGTGGGAGGGGAAACTGAGGCCAGGGGAGAGAAGTGACTTTCCCAAGGTCACACAACAGGTCAATGGCAGAGCTGGGACCAGAACCCAGGTCTCCCAGACTTGCACTCTCGTGCCCCATCCACTGGAACACGGTGTCTCAAAAAGCAAGAGCTTAGATTGTGAGGACCACAGGAAAAAACTGCAGTCACTGGGGATTTGGATGGTTGCTCGGATAGCGCTGAAGGATGAGAGTCCTCGCAGGTTAAACAGCATGCTACAAACTGTATCCATTTTAGTCAGCAAGTCTAGAGAGGGGAAAGCAGCGGCTGGGCTCAAGAGCAGCCCTCCCCTTGCTCCTGTGTATTGCTGCTTGCTGAGCATACGCGCGTGTGGGAGCAGCATGTGGGTGTGATTTCATGTGGATAAAATTTCATGCGAGAAGTCACAGGTGCAATAGGGAATCAAACCCAGGATCAAACACACCTCGCCAGGCAGGGGAAAATCTACAGGCTCAACACACACCCAGTTCAACCCAGAAGGTCACAAACTGCCAGAGTCCCCATGAAAAGCTGGGATATTATTTAAAGCAGTTCATTTGATCTCCAGTTATTAGACACCAGCCTAGCCCTCCCTGACCACAGACTACGCAGACTAATACCATCAGAGAACTTCTGTTCCAAGGGGCGGGGGACTGGGCGAGATGAGGGGTGAGGAGTGTGTTTTGCTTGTAGCATGAGGCTTGTCTTGTTGGTTTAGATTTTGAGCCTGTGGTCTGCTGAGCAAACCACAAGTATTATATCTACCCAAGGATTTCAGTTTTCATCATCTCCTCCCCTCCTGCCTTTCTTTTTCAGGGTTCTGACTGGGCTGTGACACGTGTCAGCTCGGTGCAAATCGCTGACCCGGCTTTCCAGAAGATTGTGGTGAAGTGAAACAAAACCATCGCCAACCTTTCTCCCCCTACGTGCTACCATAAAATAAAGGAGTTCAAAAGAAACACACATGGATGCATGTCACCATGTCCCTGCTGGAGTCCTGCCCCTGCATTAACCAATTCCCTGCTGAAGGACACAGTCATGAAAATGTGCCTAGATCCAATCTGGGCCTGAGATACAGGCAAGGTTGTTACACTCCACGGGCTGCCATCTGAAGCTGCTGCCTAGGATGCATTTGTGCATTCTCAACAGCAATGCAAGGGTTAAACTGTGCTTCTTCCCTTCCTCCCCCAGATGCACATGTCCCACTCAGTCCAGAGGGCAGGCAGAATGCACCCCAGGACCAAATAGGTATGGGGACGAAGTACGAGCACCTCACTCCTCATGGCACCACAAACACAGAGGAAGGGTGGGATCCTTCCTACAGCCCTGGTTCACACCAGCAGCACCAGAGATCTCAGCAAGAGAGTCAGAGCTGCAGGGCTGAGCCCTACATTCACATTTCCAGCCATGCTCATTTTCCCCATCAACAGCCAAGGAGCCCCACAGCCTCCCTTCACCGCTGGAAGCCTGGCACTTCCACTACAGGGCAAGAGGGGGGAGTTTAGAGATGCCTTGTTAGACTGAGCTTCCCCCCCTGCCAAAGTCAATGATTAGTCCCCGGCCCATGAGCCTGCCTCCCTTCCTCTCAGGGCAGATCTTTTGCATGCCTGTGACTGAGTATTCTCCGATGTCGTAGACAGACAACAGCAGCACATGTCAGGGGACGTATCCATCTGGCAGCTGTTACAAGTCAACCCCACTAAGAAAGACAGGACCAAGCACCAGTGACTAAGAGGTCCCGTGAGCGTGAGTATTGGACTCGGGAGCTTCCTGTATTCTATTTACTCCTGTCCTGAGCAGGGCTACCAGCTCTGGCTGAGGCGATGCTTGGCAGGATCCAGGGAGAGGCCACAGGCCACACCCA
This sequence comes from Gopherus flavomarginatus, assembly GCF_025201925.1. NCBI lineage: Eukaryota > Metazoa > Chordata > Testudines > Testudinidae > Gopherus > Gopherus flavomarginatus. The sequence continues at coordinate 37,316,758 of NC_066625.1, read as the reverse complement.
CAGTTTGGAACCCTTGGGAGCCAGGAATCCCGCACACGCAGGACACCCAAAAGGGATGAACCCCCAGAGAACTGGAGCGCAAATTAACAAGGGAAAAATTAGCCAGACTGAATTATAAAAACAGGTGCCCTGTTTCCATTTTCACGTCTCCACTCCTCTCATTCCTCTCCCTCTTCTCCTTTTCATCTTCCACCCCCACTTCAACTCTTTTCCGTCTCCTCTCCCTCCTCCTCCTTTTTCCGCTCTCTCCCACCTTGCTCTCTCCTCCTCCCCTTGCTTCTTCTTTTATTTGTATTAGGGCCTCATAGACTCATTGACTTTAAAGCCAGAAGGGACCATTATGATCATCAAGTCCAGGAGTCTCAGACTCAATTTACCTTAGGGCCAGTGCCAATCCTCAAATTCTCCCAGCGGGCCAATAATGTCACTCATGCCGCCCAGAACCTGCTCTCTAAAACTCCACCCCACCCACCTAAGGCTCTAGGAGGGTGTTTGGGTGGGGGAGGTGGTCTGGGGTAGGGGATGGGGGTTCAGGCTCTGGGAGGGAGTTTGGGTGCAGAAAGGGTGAAAGGTTGGGTCGGGGGTGCAGGCTCTGGGCTGGAGTTTGGGTGCTGGGTGCAGGCTCTGGGCTGGGGCAGGGGCTAGGGGTGCAGGAGGAGGGCGTGGGGTTGCAGGCTCTGGGAGGGAGTTTGGGGGCTAGGAGGTGTGGGGAGAGGGTGCGGGGTGTGGGGAGGGGGTTTGGTGGCAGGAGGGGGTGTGCTGGAAGGGGGTGGGGGTGCAGGCTCTGGGAGGGAGTTGGGGGTGCAGTGCTTACCTGGGGCTCCAAGACGGGGTGGGCCGGGGGGGGGCCTCTGCAAGCTGCTGCCGCCAGGCACCGTCCCCGTAGCTTCCCATTGGCTGCAGGGGCGCTCAGGGCAGAGGCAGCGCGCGGAGGCACAGCCCTGCCCTGCCCTGGGGCCGCAGGGAGGGGCTGGCAGGCACTGGAACAAGCAGGCAGATGCCGCTCAGCTCCGCTGCACTGCCAGGGTCTGCAGGTGGTGGTGGGGGGAGCACCCAGGGGCGGCAGGTGGGGCAAAGGGAGAGACCTGACCCCAAAACTGCTGGAGCCCCGCGGGCCACACCGGGGAGATTCGCAGGCCGCAGATGGCCCGCGGGCCAGGAGTTTGAGACCCCTGATCTAGTCTGACCTCCTGCACGTTGCAGACCACAAAACCTCACCCACCTACTCCTATAATTGGCCCATTACCACTGTCTGAGTCCTCAAATCTTGATTTAAAGACTTCAAGTTACAGAGAATCCATCATTTGAAGCCCAGTTCAAACCAACAAGTGACCCATGCACCATGCTGCAGAGGAAGGCGAAAATCCCCAGGGTCTCTGCCAATCTGACCTGGGGGAAAACTCCTTCCTGACCTCAAATATTGTGATCAGTTAGACCCTGAGCATGTGGCTGAGACTTACCACCCAGACACCTGGGAAAGACTTATCTGTAGCAACGCAGAGCCCTCCCCATCTAGTGTCCCATCAACAGCTGCTGGAGATATTTACTAACAGCAGTCACAGATGGGACATATGCCATTGTAGGCAACCTCATCATACCATAAATTTATTAAATTCAGTCTTGAAGCCAGTTAGGGATTTTTGCCTCCACCATTCATCTCCCTCACCCTACTGTTTATCCCTCTAACATATTTATCGAGCACAATCATATCTCCCATCACTCTTTGTTTGGTTAGGTTGAGCATCCAAGCTCCTTAAGTCTCATCTCATAAGATAGGTTTCCCATTCCTCTGATCATCCTAGTGGCCTCTCTCTGTACCTGTTCCAGTTTTAATGCACCTTTCTTAAACACGGGAATCCAGAATTGCACAAAGTATTCCAGATGAGGTCTCATCAGTGCCTTGTATAATATTCTTAACACTTCCCTGTCTCTATGGAAATACCTCTCCTGATACGTCCTAGGACTGTATTAGCCTTTTTTTCAGAGCTGCATCGCACTGGCAGCTCATAGTCAACCTGTGATCGATCAATAATCCCATGTCTTTCTCCTCCTCCCTCTCCTTCGTCACTTCAAACTGACACATCCCCATCTTACAGTAAAAAATATTTGTTGTTAGTCCCCGTATGCATGACCTTGCACTTTGCACTATTAAATTTTATCTGATTTCTATTACTCCAGTTTTTGTTGTCATCCAAATCTTTGTGTCTATCTCTGCGTGACGAGGTGGGACTCATCACTGCAGTGCCTCCTGCTGGCTATCATGGGAATTAGCTTTGTTCACCAATGCGCCCTCCTTCTGGTGGTGCCTTGCTGCCTTCACTTTTGTTCCAGGACCTGCGCCACTCCCAGGACTGTGGGGTCCTCTTCAGTGACAATGTCCTCTGGCTGTGCCACACACTATGTTTCCCCCTTCTGGGGGACCTGCAATCTCTGTCCAGTCACTCCTTCAGTGGCTACTGCAGTCCATTGTCTCGGGGCCGCTTTTTATGCAGCTCCAGCACACTCTTCTGCCCTTACCTCAGGGCCTCAGCCTGCAGGCCCTAGCAGCCAGCCAGGAGCTCTCTCTAGCTCTGCCGGTCCCTGCTTGCAGCACTACTTTGTGCCAGGTGCTGGCACTCCTTCTTCTTGCTAGGAGCCTGGTCTTTGCCCCTCAAGCTCCTATCCACCACCAAATTCTACTCTGCTCTGTAGCCCTTTTTATATGAGCCTGCCAGGCCATGATTGCCTGTTCCTCTCAGGCTCTTTCTAATTGGTTTCCTCTGGTGCAACCTCCCTAGGGCAGCTTTTAACCACTTAGGGCCAGTGTGGGGCAGATGCCCCATCACACTCTGCCTTTTGTATTTTACTGTGCCCCCACCACACTCAGGTGTACAAACATACACAGTACAGGAAGGCAGAAACATATGGAAATATGGCCTCTTATTATGGAGACAAACACACCATCTCACCATAGGACATACAACTGTCCAGGCCTGAGATGTATGGCTGAGACGAACATGAAGTTGAGACTTTAGAAAAAGCAATAGAATGTTTACAGGCTGCGTCTGCTCTGAGGATGTTCTGAAATTCTCCCCGTCAGTCTAGCATTAGTGGGAGCACTCACGTAAACCAGCCACCGGCATTTTTACCCACTGTGTCATGTAATCCTGCTCTTGGCAGGCCTAAATGACCTGATGGTAAACACACCAGCAGCTGGCCTAGACGAGCACTCCCAGCATTGCTAGCACTAGTAACCCTCAGTGTAGGGAAGTTAATTCACTACCAGTCACGCTCCTTTTATCGCCTCTTTCCAGAGTTCAGCATTTTCTGCATTTCTGTGGTTACGCTGTGTGTGTCTGTGTGAGGGAAGAGAGAGATCAGCAATACCAACCCTGTGCTTCAGGATCAAAGCCAATCAGTAACTTCCTGAACTTCCCCCATAGGCATGGGACCTCCAAATTGACCAGCATGGCGGTTTACACCTTCCTCTGAAGCATGTGGTACTGGTGACTAGACAGGATACAGGACTAGATGGAGCCACTGATCTGGCCCAGCAATAACTGTGTGGGGGTCTATTTATCTATTTATTTTTGTAAAGAAAGTGCCTGGAGGAAAGTAAAACCACTTTGCCAATACATCAGAATTCCCCAAACCCTCTGCAGAATGCATGAGAGGACACTCTTGCATAATGAAGGTTGCCCCCCACAGGGTATCTTGAAGTGTCCCTGCCTGATGAAGTTGTATGGATTTGCACTGCCCTCTGAAGGTCTGTGTGCAGCACCATGCTTGCAAGTGCAGCTGATTATTTCCTCTAGGTTTAAAATCTTCCAGTTAAAATCATTACATGTGCACTGAGAGCCATAAGGATGAGCACTGAGGTCTGTTTTCTGCCTACAGCCATGGTCAAATGCCAACAGTGAAGGGTCCACAGTGCTGATAGAGACTAGCAAGAAAAGACGGTTACTCACCTTTGTAACTGTTGTTCTTCGAGATGTGTTGCTCATATCCATTCCAATTAGGTGTGTGCACGCCGCGTGCATGCTCGTCAGAAGATTTTTACTCTAGCAACACTCGGTGGGTCGGCTGGGCACCCCCTGGAGTGGCGCCGCTATGGCGCTGGATATATACCCCTGCCGACCCAACGGCCCTTCAGTTCCTTCTTGCCGGTTACTCCGACAGAGGGGAAGAAGGGCGGGATTGGAATGGATATGAGCAACACATCTCGAAGAACAACAGTTACAAAGGTGAGTAACCGTCTTTTCTTCTTCAAGTGCTTGCTCATATCGATTCCAATTAGGTGATTCCCAAGCCTTACCTAGGCGGTGGGGTCGGAGTGAGATGTCGCAGAATGCAAAACTGCTGAGCCAAAGGCTGCGTCATCTCTGGACTGTTGAACCAGAGCGTAATGAGAGGCAAAGGTATGTACCAAAGACCAGGTAGCTGCACGGCATATCTCCTGGATGGGTACACGAGCCAGGAAGGCAGCAGATGAAGCCTGGGCCCTGGTAGAATGTGCAGTGAGGCAGCTCGAATCATAACAAGTATGGATGCAGGCCGTCACCCCAGATGAAATCCTCTGGGAGGAGACAGGTAGGCCCTTCATTAGGTCCGCCACCATGACGAAGAGTTGGGGCATTCTACGAAAGAGTTTTGTCCGCTCGATATAAAATGCGAGCGCTCTACGAACATCTAGGGAGTGCAATTGTTGCTCCCTTTGTGTTGAGTGTGGTTTCGGAAAGAAGACCGGAAGGAAGATATCCTAGTTGACATGAAAGGCTGATACCACCTTAGGGAGGAACGCCGGGTGTGGTCGCAACTGCACCTTGTCCTTGTGAAACACAGTATGTGGTGGGTCCACCATGAGAGCCCAAAGCTTGGAGACTCGTCTGGCTGATGTAATGGCTACGAGGAAAGCTGTTTTCCAGGATAGGTATAGTAGCGAGCAGGTTGCTAGTGGCTCGAATGGGGCAGACATAAGTCTGGATAGAAGCAGGTTGAGGTCCCAGGTTGGGGCAGGGTGGCGTACCTGGGGGTATAGGCGCTCCAAGCCCTTGAGGAACCATAGGGTGCGAGAACACTGAGCGGCCACTCTCCCCTGGGTGGAAGGCAGAGATAGCCGCCAAGTGCACCCTCAGTGATGACATTGCTAGGCTCTGCTGTTTGAGAGACCAGAGCTAGTCCAAGATGGTGGGGATCGGGACCTCGGTGGGAGTAATGTTTTGCGTTTCGCACTAGTAGGAGAAGCGCTTCCACTTGGCCAGATATGCGGCCCAAGTGGAAGGTTTTCTGCTACCCAGGAGTACTTGTACTGAGACAGAGCAACATAATTCTGATTGGCTTAACCACGCAGCAGCCATGCCGTGAGGTGAAGGGACTGCAGGTCTGGGTGGTGAAGTCTGCCGTGGTCCTGAGTTATGAGGTCTGGGCGAAGAGGCAGGGTAATTGGGTTGGCTATTGACAGGTCGAGCAACATGGTACACCAGTGCTGCCTGGGCCACGCTGGAGCGATCATCATTAACCGAGCTCCGTCTCTGCGGAGCTTTAGCAGGACCCTGTGAACCAGCGGGAATGGTGGAAAGGCATAAAGCAGTTGTCCCGTCCACGGTATCAGGAAGGTGTCTGAGATTGAACCCGGGGAGAGACCTTGAAAGGAGCAGAACATCTGGCATTTCCTGTTGTGATGCAGTAGGGACTGTCTGTGTGGGGAGTGGGAGAGCAGGGGAGGCCTTTAGGGGATGGACGATGCCAGGGCCTGTAACCTGAGCTAGGTAAGGGAGGGGAAAGGTCAAACACCTTTGCCCGGGAAGGGGACAAAGGAAGGGAGTGGCAGGAGGGAAGCAGTTTGAGTTTGGGCTTGGGGCTGTGTGGGCGGAATTCAGGGTATCCTAGCTAGGATCCAAGCACCCTGAAAGCCCAGAAGGACTCGGTGGAGGGGTCCTGACTGTGCCTGCAAGCTCTGCTGTAACCTGTGTTCCTGTTGTCCAATAAACCTTCTGTTTTACTGGCTGGCTGAGAGTCACTGTGGGTCCCAGGAAGAGGGGTGCAGGGCCGGACTCCCCCACACTCCGTAACAACTGGTGGCAGCGGCGGGAGATACTGCACCCCGTGGACGGCGCTTCCTGCAGTAAGTGGCTGGGGAGCAGTAAAACGAAGGGGTGGTTAACCCCTGGGAGTGTGTGCCCAGTGAGAAGGACTTTGCAGTAACAGGGTCCCCCGGGGGATTGCAGCGAGCGGTCCCAGGGGCGGAGGAGTCTGCAGCTCGACCCTGGCAGAGAGGTGGTGACCTCAAGAAGGGCTGGTGCACTAGGGGTCCCCCTGGAAACCGTGGGGAGCGGCGAACACCCCTGCCTGTGAGTGCCCAGCAGGAAGATGTATGCCAAGCGGCGCAAGTGTGACCTGGTGGAACTGTGTAAGCAGAGGGGGCTGCACCCAGGGAGGCTCAGCAAGGACCAGCTGATTGCCCAGCTGGAGCAGGGAGACTGCATGAATGAACGGAGCCCTGTCTCTGAGGGAAGCAGCCGGGCAGATGCAGCGCAGGCACCAGTGTCTGTCCCCGCTGGGAGTGGTCAGGCGGCGGACGAGGGCTTCCCGAGACCCCCCCTTCCTAGGCGTAGAGGAAGGGCGGGGAGGAGCCCAGTGTATACCGAGGGCACCGTGACACCCCCGGCCAGCAGGGGATCCTCCCGGCGAAGCCCACCCCCCAGCAGGGGATCCTCCCGGCAACGCTCGGCATCCATGGAGCGGACGCGGCTGGAATATGAAAGGGAGAAGCTCGAGTTAAAGAGGCAAAAGCTGGAGGAGAAGGCAAAACAGCGTGAACATAAGCGGGAGGAGAAGGAGAAACAGCGTAAACATGAGCGAAAGAAGAAGAAAAAACAGCGTAAACATGAGCTGGACCTGGCCCAGCTGACGAGCAGTGGGGCCCCGGCTGCGGTAAGTGAGGGGGGACCCAAGCCTACAAAGAGCTTTGATAAGCACTTGCTGCCCCCGGCGTAAGGAGGGGGAGAACATAGATACCTTCCTGACGGCCTTTGAGAATGCCTGCGAGCTGCACAGGGTTGACCCTGCAGACAGGATCGCAGTTCTCACCCCCTTACTGGACTCCACAGCCGTGGAGGTGTACAGCCAACTAAAAGGGGCGGAGGCAGGGGACTACGAACTGTTCAAACAGGCCCTGCTCCGCAAGTTTGGGCTGACTCCTGAGATGTACCGAAAAAAGTTCCGGAGCCAGCGTAAAACCCGTGAGGTCACATACCTACAACTGGTCAACCGGGCGCAGGGGTATGCCCGCAAGTGGACAGCTGGGGCCCAAACTAAAGAGGACCTGCTTGACCTATTCATACTGGAGCACCTGTACAAGCAGTGCCCGTCCGACTTGAGGCTGTGGTTAATGGACCAGAAGCCGGAGAACCCACAGCACGCAGGCCAGCTGGCCGACCAATTTGTGGACAGTCGGGCAGGGGATGGCAGGAAGGAGTCTCGAAGGAGCAAGCCTGCCTCAACGCAGAGAGAGAGTCATCATGGGACCTCCCAGCGGGGTCCTATGGAGAACCCCCTCAAAAGGGGAACATCCAGCGGCAGGTCCCTCCGACTCACTCAAGGGGACCCACAAAACATGGGCTGCTATCGCTGTGGCCAACGAGGTCACATACGGGCCCAGTGCCCCAAGCTCAGGGACAGACCAAGCAGACCCAACCCGCAGAGGGTGGACTGGGTAAAAACCCAATCGGAGGAGGGGCTACGTTCCCAGGAAAGGGGGGCTGGCAACGTACCACCTGTGGATGCGCCAGGCTCCGGGTTTGTGGTTTACCGGGTGGGCGCGGGGCTGCCCCTCCGGAAGGAGTGCATTGTTCCCCTGAAGGTAGATGGGAGAAAGGTCACTGGGTACTGGGACACGGGCGCAGAGGTGACGCTGGCCCGGCCCGAGGTGGTGGCCTCAGATCGGATGGTGCCCGACACCTACCTGACCCTAATGGGCGTGGGCGGGACCCCATTCAAGGTGCCTGTGGCAAGGGTACACCTGAAGTGGGGGGCCAAGCAGGGCCCCAAGGATGTGGGGGTACACCAATATTTGCCCACTGACGTGTTAATGGGAGGGGACCTCGAGGACTGGCCTAGTAACACCCAAAGTGCCCTGGTCGTGACTCGTAGTCAAAGTCGGCAAAGGGCACTGCACCCTGACAACGGGGAAGGTACTCGACCTGAGGTGCAGGACCCTAACCCAGGGAGCGGGGAACGCCCAGGGGCACAGTGCAGAGAGGCTGCGGCCTCAGACCCAGCCAGCAGGAGAGAGCCGGTCCCCATCCCTGTCCCAGCTGCTAAGTTCCAGGCCGAGTTGCAGAAAAATCCCTCCTTGCGGAAGCACCGGGACCGGGCTGACCTTAGTGCGGTACAGACCATGAGGAGAGGTTGCAAGGAGAGGTTCCTGTGGGAGAAGGGGTTCCTGTACCAAGAATGGGCTCCCCCAGGGGAAGTAGAGTCATGGGGGATCAGGAGGCAGCTGGTGGTTCCCCAAAAGTTTCGTCACAAGCTGCTGTACCTGGCCCATGACATCCCTCTCGCAGGGCACCAAGGAATCCGACGCACCAGGCAGAGGCTGCTACAGAACTTTTACTGGCCTGGGGTCTTTACCCATGTCCGACAGTACTGCCAATCCTGTAACCCCTGCCAGAGGGTGGGGAAGGCCCGGGACAAGGGGAAAGCGGCTTTGAGGCCTTTACCCATCATAAAAGAACCTTTCCAGAAGGTGGCCATGGACATAGTGGGACCCCTCAGCAAGATGACCCGGTCAGGAAAGAAATACATCCTGGTGGTGGTGGATTTTGCCACTCGCTACCCCGAGGCAGTGGCCTTGTCCTCTATCAAAGCCGACACAGTGGCAGATGCGCTGCTGACAATTTTCAGCCGGGTGGGGTTCCCCAAGAAGGTCTTAACGGACCAGGGGTCCAACTTCATGTCGGCCCTGCTCCGGTCCTTATGGCAAAAATGTGGGGTCCAGCACAACTGGGCCTCAGCATATCACCCCCAGTCCAACGGGCTGGTAAAAAGGTTCAACGGAACGCTGAAAATGATGCTAAAAACATTTATAAACCAGCACCCGCAGAATTGGGACAAGTACTTACCTCACCTGCTGTTCGCGTACAGGGAGGTGCCCCAGGAATCTACCGGGTTTTCACCTTTCAAACTGTTGTATGGAAGGCGGGTAAGGGGGCCCCTAGACCTGATGAGGGACGAATGGGAGGGGAAGGCCTCTCCCGAGGGAGAGTCAGTGGTGGAGTATGTCCTAACCTTTCGGAAAAGACTGGCCAAGCTCATGGGCCTGGCCAGGGAAAATCTGGCCCGAGCCCAGAGGAGGCAGAAGGTCTGGTATGACCGCACGGCACGGGCCCGTGCCTTCGCTACCGGAGATCAGGTGATGGTCCTCATCCCCGTGAGAAGAAACAAACTCCAGGCTGCCTGGGAAGGCCCCTTCAAGGTTATCAAGCAACTGAATGAGGTAAACTATGTGGTGGAGCTGTCAAACCGGGCACATCACCGTCGGGTGTACCATGTGAACATAATAAAACCATACTATGACAGGGGGAATGTGGTGTTGGCCGTGTGTGGACATTGGGAGGGACAGGAAGATGACCCCTTAGTAGATCTATTCCCTGGAACAAAAGCTGGTTCCCCCCTGGAGGCAATTCCCCTCTCTAATCAGCTGACCCCGGGCCAGCATGCTGAGATCAGAGAGGTGCTGCATCTATACCGACAGCTGTTTTCCAACCAGCCTGGACGCACTAATTTGACTGTCCACCGGGTGGAGACCGGGTCACATCCCCCTATAAGATGCTCCCCTTTTCGGGTCACTGGTAAAACTGCCCAGAATCTTGAAAAAGAGGTCAGGGACATGCTGGCTTTGGGGGTGATCCAGCCGTCTTCCAGCCCTTGGGCCTCGCCAGTAGTGCTGGTTCCCAAGAAGGATGGGTCAATCCGGTTCTGTGTGGACTATCGAAAGCTCAATGCCATCACCGTATCTGATGCCTACCCTATGCCCAGGCCTGACGAGCTCCTAAACAAGCTGGGAGGTGCTCGGTACCTCACCACTATAAATCTTACCAAAGGCTACTGGCAAGTGCCGCTGGACGCAGATGCCAGGCTGAAATCGGCCTTTATCACCCCTCTGGGGCTCTATGAGTTTTTGACCCTGCCCTTCGGCCTCAAGGGAGCGCCGGCCACCTTCCAGCGCCTGGTGGATCAGCTACTGAGGGGAATGAAGAGTTTTGCCGTGGCGTATATTGACAACATCTGCGTCTTCAGCCAGACCTGGGAGGACCACGTGTCCCAGGTTAAACAAGTCCTGGACCAACTCCGAAAGGCTGGGTTAACAGTAAAGGCTGAAAAGTGCAAGGTGGGAATGGCTAAAGTATCTTACCTGGGCCATCGGGTGGGGAGCGGCTGCCTAAAGCCGGAACCAGCCAAGGTGGAGGTGATCAGAGACTGGCCTGCTCCCCAAACCAAAAAGCAGGTCCAGGCCTTTATTGGGATGGCGGGGTACTATCAAAGGTTTGTGCCCCACTTCAGTGCCATAGCCGGCCCCATCACTAAACTGTGCAAAAAGGGGAAGCCAGACAAGGTGATCTGAACTGAGCAGTGCCAGGAGGCTTTCCGGGCGCTGAAGAAGGCTCTGGTTAGCGACCCAGTTCTGGCAAACCCAGATTTTGACAAACCCTTTATGGTGTTCACCGATGCCTCAGACACGGGACTGGGGGCAGTGTTAATGCAGAAGGATAAAAAGGAAAAGAAACACCCCATCGTGTACCTAAGTAAGAAGCTGCTACCCCGGGAACAAAGCTACGCGGCCATTAAAAAGAAATGCCTGGCCATGGTGTGGGCCCTTAAAAAGCTAGAGCCATATCTCTTTGGGCGACACTTCACCGTGTACACCGACCACTCTCCCCTGACCTGGCTGCACCAGATAAAAGGAGCCAACGCCAAGCTCCTGAGGTGAAGCCTGCTCCTGCAGGACTATGACATGGACGTGGTCCATGTGAAGGAAAGTGCCAACCTGACAGCGGATGCGTTGTCCCAAAGAGGGGACCCTGAACTTCCCCAGGTCACTGGGCAGAGTGACCCCGCTCAGTTCAGTCTCGAAGGGGGGAGAAATGTGATGCAGTAGGGACTGTCTGTGTGGGGAGTGGGAGAGCAGGGGAGGCCTTTAGGGGATGGACGATGCCAGGGCCTGTAACCTGAGCTAGGTAAGGGAGGGGAAAGGTCAAACACCTTTGCCCGGGAAGGGGACAAAGGAAGGAAGTGGCAGGAGGGAAGCAGTTTGAGTTTGGGCTTGGGGCTGTGTGGGCGGAATTCAGGGTATCCTAGCTAGGATCCAAGCACCCTGAAAGCCCAGAAGAACTCGGTGGAGGGGTCCTGACTGTGCCTGCAAGCTCTGCTGTAACCTGTGTTCCTGTTGTCCAATAAACCTTCTGTTTTACTGGCTGGCTGAAAGTCACTGTGGGTCCCAGGAAGAGGGGTGCAGGGCCGGACTCCCCCACACTCCGTAACACCTGTTCTCGCGGGAAGCGAAGAGGTCTATGCGGGGAAATCCCCACTTCCGGAAAACAGAATGGATAACTTCCGGATGAATCAACCACTCGTGAGACAGGAAGGATCTGCTGAGTTGATCTGCCAGAGTGTTCTGAATGCCTGGGAGGAAGGACGCTACCAGGTCCATCGAGTGGGCTATACAAAAGTCCCACAGTTGGATGGCTTCCTGACAAAGGGGGGAAGACCATGTCCCTCCCTGCTTGTTTATGTAATACATGACCATTGTGTTGTCTGTGAACAGTGAGATACAATGGCCTTGCAAATGCCGTTGAAACGCCTGGCACGCAAGGCGGACTGCTTTCAGCTCTCGGACACTGATGTGCAAGGCCAGCTCCTGAGATGACCAAAGGCCTTGAGTGCGAAGGTGTCTGAGGTGAGCACCCCAGCTGAAAGATGACACATCCGTTGTTAGGGACATAGAAGGCTGGGGCGGATGGAATGGCATCCCTGCACACACCAGGGAGGGCATCAGCCACCAGTTAAGGGAGCGTATGATGCTCGGGGGAATGGTGACTATCATGTCTATGGCGTCTCTGCTCGGGTGGTATACCGAGTTGAGCCAAGATTGGAGGGGATGGAGGTGTAGCCTGGCGTGTTTGGTCACGAAGGTGCAGGCAGATATGTGACCCAGGAGACCGAGACACGTGCGTGCCAAAGTCGTCGGGAAGTTCTGTAGGCCTCGGATAATTGTTACCATCGCCTGAAACTGAGGCTGAGGTAAGCAGGCTCTGGCAAGATTGCAGTCCAGAATGGCCCCAATGAAGTCTATTCTCTGTGTGGGAACCAGAGTAGATTTCTCTGTGTTGATCATCAGGCCTAGATGAATGAATAGGTCCTTGACGATGCCCACATGATAGGAGACTTGTGACTCTGAGGTCCCTCAGAGGAGCCAATCATCCAGATACGGAAAAATGTGTATCCGACGGCGGCGGAGGGCGGCGGCGACTACAGCCATGCATTTTGTGAATACTCTTGGGGCTGTAGAGAGGCCAAACGGTAGGACCGTAAACTGGAAATGCTGACAGTTGGCCACAAACCGGAGGTACCGCCTGCGAGGAGGATAAACGGCGATGTGAAAATATGTGTCCTTCATGTCGAGGGCGGCATACCAGTCTCCGGGATCCAAGGACGGGATGATGGTCCCCACGGATACTATGTGGAACTTTAACTTTATCATGAACTTGTTGAGTTCTCGCAGATCTAGGATAGTCTGAGACCTCCCTTCACGTTGGGGATTAGGAAATAGCGGGAATAAAACCCCTTGCCCCTTTCGTTGTTTGGTACCTCCTCTATGGCTCCCATGGCAAGGAGCGACTGCACCTCTTGTAAGAAGAGTTGCTCATGAGAGGGGTCCCTGAAGAGGGACAAGGATGGAGGGTGGAGGGGGGGGGGAATAAACTGGAGGTGGTACCCAAGTTCCACTGTGCGTAGGACCCAACGATCTGAAGTTAGGAGGGACCACGCAGGGAGGAAAAAGGAGAGGCGGGTGGAAAAAGGAGGGAAAGGATCCTGGAATGTAACTGGTACGCCGTCCTCGGGCGTAACTTCAAAAGTTAGGTTTTGGCCCCATAGGTGGTTTAGAGGGACCTTGATTTTGGCCCCCTTGGGATCCTTTGGCCCCCTTGGCCCCCTTGGGATCTACAGCCAGCCCTACCCCGCCTTCTACCTAAGTCCTGCCTTTGTCTAGGCAGAGGGTACGGGCGGTGAGGCTGGGGACAGAAAGGCCTGCGCTGAGTCACCGGCGTGTGCATGCTGAGAGAACGCATGGTGACCCTGTTGTCCTTCAGGCTTTGTAGCCTAGGGTCCATCTTTTCAGAAAACAGGCCTCGACCGTCAAAGGGCAGGTCATGTATCGTATGCTGAAGTTCTGGCGAGAGGCCTGACACTTGGAGCCATGAAATATGCCTCATGGTGACTCTCGAGACCAGAGTCCTGACTGCAGAGTCAGCTGCATCCAACGAGGCCTGGAGGGAAGTTCTCGCCACCTTTTTCCTCTCCTCCAAGAGGGCTGCAAAATCCTGATGGGAGTCCTGGGGGACTAGCTCCGTAAACTTGCCCACCGCCATCCAGGTGTTGTAGTTGCAGCGGCTAAGCAAGGCTTGCTGATTCGCCACCTGGAGTTGGAGGGCCCCTGCAGAGTACACCTTACAGCCCAGTAAGTCCATATGCCTAGCCTCCTTCAATTTTGGCGCCGCAGCTTGCTGGCCATGGCATTCCCTCTCATTGACGGATTGTATAACAAGGGAGCAGGGAGGAGGATGGACGTACAAGTACTCGTACTCCTTGGAGGGCACCATGTACTTGCGCTCAACTCCCCTGGCAGCGGGTTGAATGGAGGCTGGAGACTGCCAGATGGTATCAGCATTGGCCTGGATCGTCCGGATAAATGGTAAGGCCGCTCTTGTGGGGGCGTCAGCTGACAGAATATCCACCACTGGGTCCTCTATCTCCGGAACCTCCTCTGCCTGGAGATTCATATTGAGCGCCACATGTCTCAGGAGGTACTGGTGAGCCCACAGGTCAATTGGAGGAGGGCCCATGGAGGATGTCCCTGCCACCGCCTCATCAGGAGAGGACGAAGATGAAAGGCCAGGGACAAGTGGGTCCTGTGTGGCCTCATGGACCTGGACGCCCTCTGACTCCCTAGGTAACTCAGACTCTGGTGGGGGAGCTGGCACTTCCTCCATAGTGGGAGGAGGGGGGCGGCTGATGGTCGCCTCCAGCACCCGGTGCTCCGATGCGACAGAGCGAGATGGGGTTGGAGGTACACCTTGGGCCTGGTGATATGCCCAAGGCGTCCAGAAATGACCAGTGATGGGGGCCTTGATCTTGGGCCTGGGTCTCATGGAAGATCCTAGTGGGCACATCGGGGTCCCGGTCCTGTGTATATGAACTGTCCACCTCGGACAAGACAGATAGGTGGCGGGATGGCCAAGGAGGGGCTGAAAAACCCTCTCTGGTTGTTTTTGCTTGATACGGCCCTGGGGATCAGTACCGGGAGCCATACCGGTACCGGGAACCGGATTGGGACCTACAACCGGAGCGGTGCCAGGACGTAAACCAAGATCTCGAAGCTCGGGGTCTGGATCGGCTGCGAGAGTCATGGTGCCTGAAGTGGTGCCGGGAGCTGGATCGGTACTGAGAGTACCAGGCCGGCAAACGGGACGTTGATCTGAGCCGCGAGTACAACCAGTACCGAAGAGGTGATCGGTGCCAGGACTGCGAGCGGCATCGGGACCGGGATCGGTGACGAGACTGGGAACGCCGGCAGGATCACTATCACGAGCAGTGCCATTCTGCGGTGCCAATAGAAGGTGGTCTTATCAGGGCAGGCTTGCCCGCAGACTGTATGACCCGCACTGGCGATGCCGAGGGTTGAGGCAGCGCAGACTCAGTCATTGTGATGAGATCCCTCGCCGTGAAGAATGTCTCCGGCGTGGAGGGAATCGTGAGCTCAACCACTGCTCTTGGCGGGGAGCTTTCAGGGACCGGACTTGACAGCCCTTGCGGGACCGGAATCGACGGTGCCAAGGTAGTTTGTGCCATGACAGGTGTAGGAGCCAGGCGGTCTGATCTATCCGGGTGCTTCGGCTGCAGCGCAGAGGGCACAGAAGCAGCGGAAGTCTTAGGCCTCTTCACCCTTGCGGAAAGAGAGCGGTGCCGAGGAGGCACCGGTGCCGGAGATGGTCAGTGCCGAGGGATCTTAGCGGTGCCGGCGTGATCCGGTGCCGAAGAGGTGCTTCTGGCAATAGATTGTCCAGCGCTCAGTGCCGAGGGCGGAGGAGTCAGAGTTGCCTCCATCAGGAGCTGTTTGAGAGGAAAGTCCCGCTCCTTTTTTGTCCTCAGCTTGAAGGCCTTGCAAATGCGGCACTTATTGGTGAGGTGAGATTCCCCGAGGCACTTAAGGCAGGAGTCGTGAGAATCTCCTGTTGGCATTGGCTTGTGACAGGCCAAGCACGGTTTGAAACCCGGTGAACCGGGCATGGGCCCTGGCACCGGGTGCGGGGAAGGGGCTAATCCCCGAACCCCTCTTAACTATATACACTAACTATGTAAAGAACTACTAAAAAATAACTGTAAGTATAGAAATTTCAACTATATACACAAGAATAACGAGGAAAACTACGAGTAGCTAGGGAAGTGGCGGTCAGCTAAGCCGCGCTCCACTGTTCCAACGACTGACATGGGCGGTAAGAAGGAACTGAAGGGCGGTTGGGTCAGCAGGGGTATATATCCAGTGCCATAGCGGCGCCACTCCAGGGGGCGCCCAGCCGACCTACCGAGTGTTGCTAGGGTAAAAATCTTCCGACAAGCGTGCACGCGGTGCGCACACACCTAATTGAAATCGATATGAGCAAGCACTAGAAGAAGAACCTAGCAACTGTGATTCATGCGTCTGACACCTTCAGATGTGATGACTGTAATTCCCTCTGCCTAGGTCTGGTCAAACAAACATGATCAGAAGCTCCAGCATGTACAACACAGAGCAACTGATCTCTTAAACCAGACTGTCCACCAAGAGCACATCACACCAGGGCTGGCTCCCTGTTTGCTTCAGGATCCAGTTCAGGATCTCTGTCCTAATCTTTAAAGCCCTCAGTGATCTGAAACTAAGACCCTCACTCCAAGACCCCACTCTCCATTCACCATCTAACAGCACTGTACTCATTAAAGACTCAAACTGCCAGCTCATGGGATGAAATCTTCAGAAACTGGAAGCGAGGGGTGAAATCCTAGCCTCTCTGAAGTCAATGCCAAAACTCCCACTCATGTCACTGGGGCACAATTTCAACCCAGGAGTTGATAGCGTAGAGTCTTCACCTATGGAACTCCCTGCAACAAGAGTTATGATCTGATCCAGTGCAAAACTAACCCTTTCACAGAGGACTACACAAAATAACAGAAGCTGCAGACAGATGATGAGGGGGCAGAGCAGGTAGAGGCAGGAGAAAGAAAAGCAAAAGTTTAAAAATACAAATATAAGCAGCTGCACATGGTTATGCAAAGTATTGAGCATGGGCTCGCTTAACTCTGGGGTCACTGAAATTAGTCACATGCCTAAAGTAAAGCACACCTGTAAATCTTTGCAGGATGGCAAGAGCAGCATCTATCTGAAACCAATGTTATGTTTTCTGTATCTTAATGATGTCTTCAGTGACTAGATGCCAAAGTGATCAGGAGTGCCTTAGATTAGAGCAGGGCAATGAAAGATGATCCATTACTGCAGATTATAGGTATTTTTTCCCTTTTTCTTGCAAGGGATTTTTTTCCAAAGAGTTAAGTTCTATGAGGTGTGCCCTGTGATTCACTCAGCACAATGCAAACAGCAGGTTGATGCAAAATCCTCTGGAGACGTGGAGACAAACCTGTCTGAGATCACACAGAAAATAAGTTTCTACATTTCAGGGCGCTTTGTCCACTTCTCAAAATCACCCCACAGTTTGGGCAATCACTGGGACACTCCTCCCCGGTTAGCTTCACAGTAGGCATAGGAAAGAAGGTAAGGTCATTACCAAAATGCAGACAGAGATGCACATAAACCCAGAACTATGGAGACAGCAGGTCACTGGTGAGGAGCACGGTATGAACATAACATAAGAACGGCCGTACCGGGTCAGACCAAAGGCCCATCTAGCCCAGTATCCTGTCTACCAACAGTGGCCAATGCCAGGTGCCTCAGAGGGAGTGAACCTAATAGGCAACGATCAAGTGATCTCTCTCCTGCCATCCATCTCCATCCTCTGACGAACAGAGGCTAGGGACACCATTCTTTACCCATCCTGGCTAATAGCCATTCATGGACTTAAGCACCATGAATTTATCCGGTTCCCTTTTAAACACTGTTATAGTCCTAGCCTTCACAACCTCCTCAGGTAAGGAGTTCCACAAGTTGACTGTGCGCTGCGTGAAGAAGAACTTCCTTGTATTTGTTTTAAACCTGCTGCCTATTAATTTCATTTGGTGACCACTAGTTCTTGTATTATGGGAATAAGTAAATAACTTTTCCTTATCCACTTTCTCAACATCACTCATGATTTTATATACCTCTATCATATCCCCCCTTAGTCTCCTTTTTTCCCATATGGTGCCATGTATGGGAACCCTGCAGTGTGATAACAACAGTACTGAACTCTGACATGGTACTTGTCATTTGTACATCTATACAGGCTTTACAGAGGAAGATTCACAGCACTGGGCTGCCCAGGAGCATCCAGGTGGAGTTTGAGGTGTTGGTTATGATTTATAAAGCCCTAAATGGCCAAGGAGAAGACTACATAAGGGAGTCACCTCTCATCCCATACCATACTGCCACTGCTGTGAACAGTGGGTTTGCCCATCCCCCTTATTGGAAAAGACAGGGTGCAGCTGGTAAGGTGTTTTCTGTGAGAGTTCCAGGACTCTGTAACTAGCTCCCTGCTTGGTCTGAAATACCCCAAATTCAGCATATTCCATAATGCCAGGTGGGCATCTGTTTGATAGGGTTTCTGGAGAGAGCAGAGGGTTTGCCTCCCAAAATGATAAAAGAATGGAAAGGATTTTATGTAAGTGGCTGGTTGGCTGGCAGAGATCTGGTTGAAATAATTATTTTAATGCTTCTATGATTTTGTTCGGTTATTAGTGATGTGTGAGGGCACCTAGAGCACCCTTTTAAGTATTTTAAATCTAATTATAGAAATATAATTAAAATTATCCCTATTTTACAGATGGGGAAACTGAGGCACAGCATTGTGACAGGATTTGCTCATCAGTGACAGAGCTAGGAACAGAATCCAAATCTCCTAACTCCTAAGCAATGCCCTATCCACTAGACCACACTGTGCTAGGCTCAAGTCTAGTCTCTCTCTTTCATGAGCAGTGATATTCAACAGGAAAACAGGCAAGAAGAGAAATGGAAACTGGTTTGGTGGGAGGAAGCGGTATCCATAGTGGGATTAGCAGCAGTAGGTGAGAGAGAGAGAGCATGCCAGTAGGACAGCTTTATCCAGCTGTGGTTCTGCCACAAATAATTTTTAACTGGTGAAATAATGCAGTTTATTTCTATTTTTTAAACATGCATCCGATGAAGTGGGTATTCACCCACAAAAGCTCATGCTCCTATATGTCTGTTAGTCTATAAGGTGCCACAGGACTCTTTGCTAGTTTTTAAATAATGTTTTTAAAGTTTAAAGCTGAAGGCCTAGACATTGCTGGATTCAAGACTTTCCTTAGAACAAGAACGGTTCACCAATAGAGTTTTCAAGCATAGCTACTTGTAACCGGGCACGACTCACCCCCGCGGCACCTCCTACTGGTCACTTTGGGAATTAGCTCAAATTCCAGCTCGGAGCACCCTCTGCAGGCCGGTGATCCGCCTTTCGGCTACTAGCCCTGTGTCCCTCCCTGGACCCCGGTGCCACTTTTATGTGGGGTTCTGCCCCCTGGCAGTAACCCCTTCCTCTTTCTTAGGGGTTTCCCCTCCCTGGGAACCCCCCCCCACACACACACACACACTCTATCCCCACTTTGCTTCAGTGTCTTGGCAACTGACCAGTCATTGGCTAGCCCCACGCCCTGGGGCAGACTGCAGTATTAGCCTCTCATCATCGGCAAAGGGGGTTGGACCTGCTGCCTTGGCCTACCCCGGGGTTGCACCCTGCAACGCCCAGTACCTCTTAAGCCTTCTGCTAGGCTGCAGCCTGGGGCTTTCCAGGCAGGAGCTTCCCAGCTCCTCTGCCTTTCCCCCAGCCCCGCTTCACTCTAGGTACCTTATTTGGTTCCCTGCAGCCAGGCCCTTCTCTCTCTGTGTTCAGAGAGAGACTGTCTAGTCTCCTGGCTTCTCTGCCCCTATATAAGGGCCTGCTGCTCAGTTTGGGGCGTGGCCCCAGCGGCTGCCACTTTCCCAATCAGCCCAGCCTAAAAGGCTGCTTTCTCCAGCCCCAGCCCTTATCCAGGGCTGTTTTAACCCCTTCTGGGCCAGAGCAGAGACCCACTCTGCTACACTACTGAACAAAACCACTGGTCACACATCCAACAAACCCCCTTTAACTAGACCTACTGGCACCAGTTTTCACAAGCAAGTTGCAATTTTGGGTGTGTCTCAATTTCTAACGCTCTCTGAAGGGACCTATTTTCACATGGTGGCTGCTCAGTGCTTGAAAGCGTCTCAAGTTGGGCACCCAGAAACAGAGCTACCAAAATAACTTAGTCACTTGGGTACATGCAGGATAAACAAGTCAGAGCTCTTCCATGTGCAAAACCCTGCATTTGCAAATCAAGTACGAGCATGCAACCGAGTGGTTGGGAATGCAATTACACAGAGTCTGCATGTACAAATGCCAACTGCATGCACAAATACAAAGATTTGCATGCAAATAGATGCCCATACAAATTCTGCAGTCTGATCCTATTTGGCCCGCTCCTTGATTATTCTTTGTTTGTAGGACAGCAGCACCCAGAGGTCCCTGAGCAGGATCAAGGCGTAATTGTAAATAAAAGTTCTCTGCCCCCAAAGAGCTTGCAATCTGCGGGTCAGATCCTCAGCTGGAGTAGCTCCCACAATGAGGATATGGCCCTGTGTGCTTGATAAAATATCTTTATCCCCTTCTACACGTTTCAGAAGGGATTGTTTTCTGCAGTTGATGCTGCCTCTTACATTGGGCCCTTCAGCATTCCTTTCCCGCTACACCATTAGGAGAATCAAGGAGCCGAGGGTGGGGCTTGTGGAGTGACACCAGACTGAGTGACAGCTGCAGCATAAATAGCAGTGTTCTGTTCTATAAACCTAAAAAATATTTCACATGAGCAAGGAGGAGAAGTGTGAAAAAAGCATGTATCAATTTTTGTTTGAAAAATAGCTTCTCCCTTCGCAAAGAAAGGGGCACTCTCTTTAGCACATCCTCTCTATAAAGAAGCTGGCCCATCAAAGAGGGCTGTGTGTGCTTTTTCGGCTTTAAGCTAATAACCAGATATTGCAGCAAGGCTGCCTGTAAAAACAGGGTTGAAGTAGAGCATGCAGTAGGGAGTGCAGCCTTCCTGAAAGCAGCGTGGAAAAACGACCCCATGGCTCACACGTTTTTATTTTCTCAGAAAACTTTGGAGTTGAAAGGTGGTCTCAAAGGTTGGCATGTTTAAAATAACAGCTTGGAGGAGTCTGGAGGGAGGGCGGGGGAGGGCACGCAGAATAGAAAGGACGCTGCTCTTAAGTGTAAATGAGATTCTGTGTTCCTCTGAGCTGTGCTGCCAGTGGGGGAGCATTGACAGGGAGGCTGGATGCAAAATAAAATTTTAAAAAAGTGCCTTTGTTGGATCCTCCCTCTTTCTCCTGCCCCCCACCTTCCCTGAACACTTCTGGGTGGGCTGCTGGTTTAAACTGAGCCCTTTGTGTTTAAGGCACAGTTCAAACCCACGCTGGGTGAGGGCAAGGGGTTGGATCGCCATGATTTACTGGAACTCTGGCAGGCCTTTAGAGGGGAAGGGGCGGGGGGCAGAATTTGAGGTGTGTGCTCCAACAGTTCTCTGTGTCACACAGATTGGGGGTGTAGGGGACGGGTCACCAGCACGCATGTGTGTCTTTGGAGAGGCAAGGCTGACCTAGGATAAATGCATCGTTTTCTCTCGGTGGCTCATGTACAGTATGTCTAAATATATACGTTACGGAAAGTGTGGAGTGATTTATTTTTGTTATTATTGGTCTAAAATTATACCAGCTGAAATGTCACTGGTGACTTATAGGCCTCTCTGGTCACACACAACAGTATCAAAGATATGCCATAAACCAAACATGAACGAGCCCAGAGATGGAGCTTACACCAGGGGACCTGGCTGCCAAGTGCAGAAGCCTCAATCCAGTAGCCAACCTGTAGGGTGATCTAATCAAACTGTATGGCAAGCACTTCCTCATGTATCTGCCTAGCCAGCTGGCCTCAATCAAGGAAAGGGGGCCAAGGCCCCAGATCCATCTCAAATTGGGAAGGAAGAGAGGTCCATGTCAGGTACTCAGATGAGCATTTGGACACCATGAGCCCGATAGACCTCAACAGTAGGTGCTAGCTAACCCCCACAGGCAATTGGCAGTCACATATACCAGTCCCAAAGGGGATTTCTACCACAGCAGCAAAGTTCCCTCTGCTAGAGTGTCCTCATCACACCAGAGCACCAGATAATCTCCTGCCACTTCCCCAGTTTTGGCGCTGTGTCCTCGACTTCCATCATGGCGGTTGGGCCGGAAAGCCAAACCTGAGCAGCACTGAAACCTCCATACACCATGCACATTCTCACTTCACTTTTGATCCCCTCTCCCATCATGTCAGTGGGCCAGCAAAGCCAAACCTGAATGAGAAGTTGGACAACCAGTAGTCCGCTCCTCCAAATGCACTGCTGTGAGGCCAGCTCCTGCACCAGGGCTCTTCCCTGGGGCTTACCCAACCTCAGCCACTTCTAGCAGCCTGGTGCCCTCTCAGGGATGGGAAGTGACACAGCACCTGAGCAGGCCAGGCTGCCTGGTGCAGATTCAGCGATGAAGTGGTGGCTCCACAGGGACTGACAGTGTGTACCAAGGGAAACATTTCTGGGGATGTGCCTGCAAACAGCAGGAGCTGAACTGGGGACCTCGCACCTGAGCTAAACCACCAGGCTCTGTACCTGTACCTGACTTAGATCCTCTGTTGATCAGGGATTTGTAATTGACACTGACCAATGGCTTTCATCTATAGTAAAGGCAGCTAGTCTGGTAGCAGGAACAAGGGGGTGGAGGGGGAGGAGCTGGGGGAGAGGTTTCCCGGTTGGAGACAAGGCCTAAAATGCTAGAATTTCTCTAGTCCAGCTCATCTCTGCTAGTGAGGTACTATCTCCCAGAGGCAGAGCCATACGGGAGTTATTAGGCCTTTCATCATGTGTGCAGATGGATGCCATAAAATAATGAAGGCGCCATGTATTTTTATACACACGCGCACACAATCTCTTCGGTATGGCTTTCTAGGATGCACTTCCAAATTTATTTTTTGATGAAAAAAATATGAACGAGGAAAAAAAAATTTAAGAAGGCTATTTCTTCTCCAGCTTTTTTGTGTAGCAGCTGTTGTTGCCATGCTGTCATCTTTGTTGCTATGTATTTCTCTCCCCCTCACCCTTTGTGCATGTGCCAGATAGTGACTGGAAAGTTCAACACACTTCCTGCTATTGGCCGAGATGTTTCTATGGTGGGTGCCAACATTTTGTTTTGATTCATGGTGTGCCATCCATAAGCTGCGGGCAGGTTGAGACCTTTCCTGCGCTAGGCAGGAAATACCATCAGGTGGAGGGAACTAGGACAGTTTCAAAAATAGAAGGGAAAATCTATTGGCCAATAATAGACATGCAATGGAGATATGCTTAGGATGATGCTGGGACCAGAGTGTCACTTCGCCTTACGTGCCCAGCCGGGGAATCAGGCGACATGAGGCCACATACTCCCTATGTGGTCAGCTGGTTCCAGTGCAGCGGTAGATCACTCTTCCAAATCACTATTTTCTCTCCCGTGCAAGTGAGAGGACAGGGGCAGGGAATGAGCGGCGCATCTTGACTCACACCTCACCCACCCTAAAGTGCTCCTACAACCCCTCTGGAGCAAGGGAGGAGCCAGAAAGAGAGTTGACACCCTCAGAATCACAATTCCCTCCCTGGTTTTCTCCTTCAGTAGCAAGGCTACATGCCAGCCCTTATTTAGGGCAGACTGCAAAGTGACAACCCTGCTCACTGACTATACATTTTTGATGTACTAGGTAAGCAGGTAATTTTAAAAGTACATTGGGGGATAAGTTTTAAACCTGGGAAATACGTAGTTCACAAATACAGGTCTTGTCCCTGCAATCAGATGTGCTAACCTGGAGCCCTGCTCTGGGGACCCAGATTAGCCAATCTGATTGCAGGACTGGAGCCCTTTCTGACACAGACACAGATTATAAAATGAAGCTATTTCCCCAAACTTAACATCCAACAGTGCAATATCTGAAATAGCTCTTACATGCATAAACACACAAGGTAAATAGAGAGCTATGTCTCAGTTGTTTGCCCAAGTTATATATCAGGACACAGTCAACGTGGGATTTATCTAGCCATAAGGTTCTGTTCTGACTAATGACATATCACTTCTCACTGCTACAGTCTGCCATGCCACAAACGGAGTTTTATTACTGCTGCTCAAATGAGTCAGAGAGATGCTGGCATCTCTTTCCATTTTCCACTTTCATGCGATACATTTTATAGCATTGAGTCCTGTCCACAAGGCTCTGTTCTAGGTGGCCCCTCCTGTGTGCATGTTATCAGGAGAGCAGAGAGCCAGCTGAAATGTGCAGCACCTCCCAACTCTGGAGCCTATGATGCAAGCTCCCAAAATGTTATCATCAATCTTTTTAAACCTCTGCATCTCACTAAAGAAAGCAGCTGAAGCCCCTCCTCGCTGGAGAAGGAAGGCTGCATGTATTGATGATTTTAACAAGTGGAGCACATGGCAGCTCTCCTCCTTTTGCACAGTGTAAAATTGGCTTTTAAGAGCTTACAGCCCTGCCATGACAGACACACAAAGCTCATATTAAGAAAGGAGTGAAGGACAGAAAGAGCAACACAGTGAGCATTAAGATCTATGAGTGCAAGTATGGCAGAGCACAGGAGAAAGACAGGGAAAGCAAGGGAGAGAAAGATGATAAGGGCTGGGATTTCCAGAGCAACCTAAGGGAGTAAGGAGCCCAACTCATTGCTGTTTATTAGGATGTATGTACTGAACACCCACAGCCCCTTTGAAAGTGACAATTTAGAATTCTAATCTTAGGATTTAGGAAACAGGAAACCTACCTACTCCTGCAGGTGGGAGCAAACAAACATGGAAATGTTGTTCCTGTTAAGATGAAACTCACAGGAATTCAATGTACATAATAATCCAAAGAACAACAATACAGAAGACATTAGTGTGTCATCTTTAAGGCGGTTTGGAAGATCATCATGTCCTGAGGACCCAGATTGAGCATACTCTTCAATTGAAAATATTCTGAATTGGTCCTCTCTTGTGGGGAAATTTGCCCCTTTGTAGAGAGCCATGCACCATGTAAACCTCGCCAGTAGAGCAACCTCTACACAGGATTTCACCATTCTGGAACAATACCCTGCCCTGGTGTGGGGACTGACTCAATGAGCTAACAGGTCTTTTCCAGCTCTTATTTTTATCCCAAACAGATCCTCACTGAATGGTCTAGTGCTGCCTTCCTGTTTTATACATACCTTTTGCTCATCTCAGTATTTGAGAAGTTTCTAACCTAGCATGATCAAAGGTTGAGTCTACTCTAACTTTCCTACTACACCATGGATATGTCTACACAGCAAAAGCTTGCACGGGCTAGTAACAGTAACAGTAAAGACAGTGCAGCATGGACCTCAGGTATGTACTCAGCTTGCTAGCCTGCTCTGAACCCCACCCTGAGCAGGTCTATACTGCTACTGTTACCCATGCCAGCTGGATTCAAGGTAACTTGGGTAAGCAAGCCTGTACATGTAGCACTCATCTAGGAGTGTAACGTGATCAGCTTTTGCTGTGTAAACATACCTTGTGTTATATACATTGCAGAACTTACACAGCTTGACTTCTGAAGTGTGGCTGATTACAGTGTCTATGTATGAGCTCTTATTCTGTTCCATGGTAAAACCATCCACTCAAAGACTTCACTAGTGTGAGCTTCACCAAAATAAGCCTTCATCTCCCAAAATGTATGCCTAATGGAGATGCCTTCTGGGATTGGAAGAACAGCCCCTGGTTTGGGCACAGTGAATAACAAGGAGCAACCCAGGCTGAGAGACCATTCACATTCAAATCCAGCTTTTCATCTGAACTCATCCAGTTTCTTGGTAACAAGTCACTGAAGTCATTGTCAGTATGGTATCTGAACTGTGCATGTATATTAAGTTTCATCAGAGCCCCACCCTGTAAGTTTATTTCTTCTCTGAGCACACAGCTCAATAGACTTTCTCATGTCAGATGTCCATAAATTAATACACTGGCAATCAAACATGTTGCAAAGTGAAAAAAACCCTCTAGTCTACTCAAGGCCTCTTTGCAACAGTAGGCTAATGATTCAAGTCTGCTTTTACTATGCATTAGCCAGTCGGTCCCATAAAATGGTGACTGTGTTATAACACCAACTTTTCTCATAAAACAAAATCTCTAGCTGCATATATATCAGCTTATCCCATGGAAGGCTCAGCAAAGGCATCTAGAGCATTTTTATTAGGGAAAACAGCTGGTACAACCCTCCCAAGTTCCAGCATCTCTCCCCTCAACCTAAAAAAGTGCCAAATTTTAGGTACTCCCACTTCTAATGAGCCTGGTCCTTTGGTGCTTCCTTGTGAAATGCTCCCCAGTTGAAAAGAGCAGCACTCCCAGCACATGTTCAGAGATGGGTTGCTCGGGGTGACAATTGTGCTTCTCAGCTCAATGCAGAAGATCACCACTGATGCCCAAAAGTACTGGAGCTCCCCTCAGAAAATCTGTTATAGCCTTTGACTTCACATGGGATATGGATGGTGACTAACACACACAGCCCCAAATCTGTACAATTTAAAGTATTTTATTAGCCTTATTGTTCTTGATAGTTTGCTCATTGTATTACAAAGGAGGTAGAAGCCTGACAATTTCAAGAAAAAACATTCAAACTGCTTACTCAGCAATGAATTCTAATTGTTTTGATTTCTTCTCTCCTTGGGATATGAGGGTGTGGAATTTAATGCTTCCTCTCCACCTGTATCCCACACATGAACCCACTCCCCTCAGAAATCCAATGTTCTAATATTAAACTTCACAAGACATCCTGGATCATTCTTTATTTCTCTCTCTCTTTCAAATACTTGCACACACATTTTATTTTATGTAAGAGGCAGGAGAGATGTTTGAGTTTCATCTACAGAAGGAAAAATTAAGGCAGCAAAATCTTTACCCGCAGATCATCTTTAAAGTTTTTGGTTTTTAAATTGCTCCTCTTTATTAGTCCCAGACAGAAATCTGAAGCCCCCTTTAAAAAAAGATATATAATGATTTTCAAAGCCATGTCACGTAATTAATGTCACATTTATCTCTTCAGCTGTAGAGATAAAAAGAAGCCATTTATCCATGCCCGTGTTATTTTTGTTCTCCTTTTAAATCCAGCATTAAAAACCAAAGGGGAGGGGGGTTGAAAAGAAGACAACCCTTTGACTCTCCTTTACCCCACACAATGATGTTTTTTTCCCTTCATTTCTCAATCTAACGGAGGGTGGCAGATGGTTAAATATCCATTTAGCAATCTCCCCCTCTCCTTCCTTGCAAAGGTTCCTTTCTATCCCAATTGCTCTCCCCCACCCCAACCTAAGAAACCTTGTAAGTTCCACCGAGGAAAATGGAACAGCTAGAAATAAAATTCTGCTATGAATTTCTCCTCAGCTGGGTAAAAGCCCAACCTTTTACAGTCTACTGCAAAGCAAAAGAGAACTCATGCAATAAAAAAGGGTTACACATATTATACAAAACACACCCGTGCACACACACACTTTCCACCATTAGCCACTGGTTTGACTCATATCATATTGCATTCTATTTCATTTAAAGGTACATGGTCTACGTTAAAAGGATATTTAGAACCATATCCTATGCTAGTATCGCTGATAGTATCTTAAAAGTATTAGCACTGAAAGAATTTGTAACATCGATTTTTCTTTTTTCTGTCAATGCTCTTTTTTTTACCATTAGTATTCCATTGAGAAGACTGATCATTCTCAGTTTGTGGGCTAGATGCTCATCTGGCTTTCACTTTCAGGTTTTCAAGAGGTAATGCTATTGCCTAGGGTCATAACATTTAGAAACACAAGAGTGACCAGACGGGATCAGACCTGGGGTCCAGCCAAACCAGTATCCAGTCACTGTCAGTAGCCAACATCAGCTACTTCAGAGACAGGCCCAAGAAACCCCGCGGTGGACATTTATAGAACAGCCAGCCTATAGCGGAAGCTGTGAATTACCAGTTGGCTTATATCTAAATGCATTTACAATCACTGGAATGGTTATGTTAAAACATTCGCTGCCTGTTTTCATTGATGTCCTTTTGTTACATAAATGAAAATATTTCTTTTAACATTATATTTTTACAAAGCCTTTTACAAAACTTTTTTTTTGGTCCTGTAGGGACCATCGGTAGATATGGTTTCAGTGATCAGCTAATGAGTAAGTGAAAGTGTAGCCCAAGGCCCAGTTTGCTTCAGCAGCAGCAGCAGCACTTACCCTATCTTGTACAACCAGGAGTTACAAAAGTATTAAGTAAGAGATCTTAGGAGCGCTAGCACCTTTCAGATCTGAAACTCAGGGCTTGAACAACTTACCAGCTCTTTGGGGCAGAGACTTATTTGCTTATGACTTTGAGGTGCTACCAGCATATGAATGTTAAATAAAATACGAATACTAACCAGAGGACTAAACTGACTAGCCCATGGAGGATACAAAAGACAAGCAATGCCCAGATGAGAAGGTCAGCTCTCACTGTCTTAGGGCTTCTGTTCCAGCTTTTAGGGTAGTGCTGAGGTTTT
The DNA here is from genome assembly GCF_025201925.1 of Gopherus flavomarginatus. Classification (NCBI taxonomy): domain Eukaryota; kingdom Metazoa; phylum Chordata; order Testudines; family Testudinidae; genus Gopherus; species Gopherus flavomarginatus. The sequence goes on along the minus strand of NC_066625.1, from coordinate 37,288,642 downwards.
AACAAGGTGCTGTCCCCTAGACCCTGCATCAGGGCTTCACTCCCTGTAGATGTTGGAAGGAAGGAGCTTTTTGTTCCTTCTCCAGAGCCTCCTGGGTCCTGTGGCAGAGGGGGAGGAATCTATTGACCTTTTTTACTTTAGTGTGATTACTTGTGTTGCTAGAGTTACACACGTTTAAGTACTTTACTGGATCAGGGCCTAAGTGCAGAGTATCTTTGCGTAGTTTAAACACACGCATGTTGTTAATTCATTGGCAAAACCCATACACTTAATAGTGTTTGAAAAGCAACTGCAGCTTGTTCCCCGGGAACTAGAGTTCCTCAAAAGCATCACCTCCCCAGATCCACTCATTTAGATGCTCAGATGGTCCATACTACCTAGCTCCACTGAAGTCAATGGAGTTACACTAGAATACATCAGCTAAGGATCTAGCCCTTTGTGTGACATGCTGAGCTGTGCAGGTCTAGCACCTTTTCATACAACCAGTGGGCCCACGCTGTGCTTGCATGCCTTGATGCACTGCTCCAGTTATTGGTAGGGAATGTTTTTTCCTTCAAGAAAGAGCCAGTGAAGACGCTCATTCTTCAAGAAAAGCCAGCAGCACAGGCCCTCCAGAAGGCAATGGAAATCAAACAACAAACATGAGCATCACTCTACCAAAGTAGACATCAGACCCAGCCTTAGAGTCAACAAGATGGCAAAAGTATGTACTGAGCTCCAAAACTTGAGAGAGCAAGCAGAAGAAATCAAGCCTTGGAGGAACGGAACTCAAGACAAGCCCTTTTGTTCTGTGCTTTTATTTGAACATGTAGCCAGTTCCCACTCACTCTTTAAAAAAACTAAAAAAACCCATGGAAATTCTGCATAAACTCTTTTTGCAGAGAATTTAATAAATGCATAAGACAGGAAAAATCAAAGTAGTTTAACTCAGTCGTATTGCTTGCGCTGTCCGAACCAGTAAGGCATACTGCAATTGACACAGAGTACTTTAAAGTACTGTACATGCAAAAGAAGGTAAAAATTATAGTTGCTGTGGGAAACAGATCTTAGAATTTCCCAAGGAGTGTTTAAGTTCTTGGCTATCGTATTGCCTTTACTTCTGCTTTTTTTTTTCCTCTCCCCAGCCCCAGGAATAAAAATCACATTAAACTGAGGAGAATCATTTGATAAGGTAACTCAGGCATGCAGAAGAGTTAACAGATTCTGGATTATATTTTAAAACATGAATTTTAAGCATAATCATTTATAATGGGTTCATAGGTGGCATGAGGAGAATGGTTATGGTTATATAAAAGCCCCATAAAGCCTCTTTAAGAAGAGGTGCTGGAAGAGTTTGACTGTGGTTCACAACACTCACACTCTAAACATGCGTCAAAGACAGCCTCAGAACCCCAAGCGTGTTCTCCAATGCATAGACAAACGTATTCAGGACTCATTAAAGCTGGAGTAAATGATGCCATTGAGCTCAAATGAATGAGAGAGGGTAGAGACATGGACACACACGCAACCTGTGGATTCTGCTTTCACACTGGTTCAAAACTGGTGAAAGCCAACTGACTTAAAACTTGGAGTTATTCCTGATTTAAACCAGTGTATGAGAGGTAAGCCAAGTCCACACTACAAACATGTGACACTAACAACTGAGTTTTCCTTATTTCTGAGGTGAGTGTATCCCCAGTCACCAAATTCCGCTGTGCACCTCCATCAGAGTTGTTTGACCACTGCACACTTCCTCAGAAACAAGGAGGATCTGCCAGCAATCTGTACCATTATCAGAGATGCTGTTGCTTAGCAACGTTAAAATAGCCATTCCTGTATTGCCCATAACTGTCCACACTAACTAGTTTCGAGCTCATAATCTGCCCAACCTAACACAGGGCCAGTTTCTGTCCCCCATATTCCCATGGATAGTACCTCCCTCCTCCAGCAGCCTGGGGCCGCTCACTCCCAGAGTCAGGGACTTAATGCGAGCAAGGCAGACAACCATCCAACCCAGCATTAGATGGGTTAGGGTTCAGCTACTTGATACTGTGTCAGGCACTATAGCCACGAGCACCATAGCAACTGTCCCACTCTTGGAGGGTACATCTACATGGCAAAATAAGACCACTGGAGCAAGTCTCAGCTGGCTCAGGATTCACACTATGGAGCTAAAAATAGCCATGTAGACACTCAGAGCCTGGGCTCCAGCCTGAGCCAAAAACCCAGTGAGGGGGGAGCGTACACACATATTTAGCACCGTGAGCCCAACTCAGCTGACTCAGCCTTTGAGACTCGGTGTGGTGGTGGTGGTAGTGGGAGGGTGGGGTTGGGACTGCGTAGACGTACTATGAGGGACACCCCATTCAGGCTTGCCTTTCTCCACTTACCTGCTTCCATGCACTCCACTGCTCCCCTCTCAATCTTTCCCCCACCCTCAACTCTGCTCCTTCTGCCATTACTCATATCCATCCCTTATCCCCTTCTCATTGTCTAGCCTTCTCTAACTTTATCTCTTCTCTCTGACAGCTGTTGCCACAAAAACAGTGCAATGTCCAGTCGCAGCCTTGCCCCTGAAAGGACAGTTCACACCGAGAGCTCCTTCTGCCAGCTCCTCTTCGGCATTGCTTGATTTTTATCAGCTACTTAGTTTCCACTGAGCTGTGGCAGGATCCTCTCCATCCTGATGCAGGATCTCTCTCAGATGACCAGTTTCTCCTTGACCAATTGGATTTCACAGCTGTTCTCAAGACCGAGAGTTGGGATCCTGGAATCTGGCCATCCCATCCTGCTCTGTCCTCTGTCTCCACGTGCCTTTCCATCTGTCATCATGGGAGAGGTCTGCACCTACGCCACAATGGTGTAAAGTGCAAGGCAACAGAGAATCAGGCCCACAATCTCGCAACCTGGGCAATTTTCTGCTTAAGGGAATCTTGGCACAATTATCCATGCACACTAATAGCACTTAAAGTGCTGCTCTGTTTGGAAGAGCATCTCACCTTCTGACTCAATAGACCAATTACACATGCACATATCAGTGTCAGAGCTGCTGACTAGAGTGACTCAGTTAAAGTTTCTCCACTTTTCACTCCCATTAGCCTCATAGATACAGCGCAGCTCTTGGAGAGGGAGCTGGAGCCCATTCCTTCTTGTGTGAACACACTTCAGCTCGGGGACAGACAGCTGAAGTCTATTTCTTCTGGGACATCAACACAATTGTTAACTAATTTGCCGCCATCACATTGTTCATTCTGTTCCTTTCCCCTATCCTTTGTCTGTCTTTATTTAGATTGTAAGGTCTTCCAGGCAGGAACTATCTACCCCTGTGTTTGTACAGCATCTGACACAATGGGGCCTCATTCACAGTTTGTCACTAGGCACTGCCAAAATAAACACGATTAATAAATAAATAAGAACTGCCAGTTGGTTCTACTTGTGCAAACCACAGGGAAATCAGATAGCATAATTTGGCTTACAGATCCTTGCTTACCAATGATGGTTAGCACTGGAAAATAGGAGCCATTTGTTTCTCCAATCTCTTGGTGCGTTTCCAAAGCTGGCAGTTAAACATGGAGCCCACACTGCCATTTTTAGTCGATGTTCAAAACAGAATTGCACTTCAACAAATAATAGTTGGTGGACTGTGGATTTCGTTTGTTTGTTGCTGGCCTTCCTTTGACACATCCTGCAATGATCACTGCCAAAGGCTAGATCACAAACGTAATATATCAGTAACCTGATCTTTAAAGGCAAATCTTATGTCCTCCATAACTCTGCTGCTAAATCTAAGCAGCGACCAGAAATAAGTGTTGTATGTTATTTGACTGCCATCTAAGTAGGGTGTGGGAAGAGAAAAGGGGAGAAGTATTCTCTTCAAGCAACAGTAGAAGACAGACTAATAGAAAGAAATGATCCCAAGGAGGGGTACACAAAAGCTCCTACTCATGCTGGGACTCGGCTCACGTTATCACCAGTTGCCCCTGAGCATGATCCAAACTTTGTGCCAGAATTCCATTCATGGCCTCTGAGAGGGCCAGTTGGGGCTCTGTTTTCGTAACTATATCCACACGGTGAGGGGACTCTCCAGCCTCTCTGAGTCAGGCTGCTCCCCTCTTTGAATCCTTTGGAGTGGGACTCTTGCTATGGTTCCCTTGGTGTGGGAATGACAAAGAAACCCTGTATTTGGCTTCTTTTGTCCCTTCAGACTCCATCAGGGTGACTGCCTGCTATCCTGGGCCCAGCCCCATTACAAAGCCAGCACCGGCATCCCTTGAAAGCAATAGTCAGGGGAACTGCTAACAGCAAGCCTAAAAAAATATTTCCTAAGTCTAGAAATCCAACCATGAAAAGTCCATTCACCATCTATGATGCTATCACAAATGTGCTGTAATCTGATCAAACCATCTCCCTGCACTGAGTCAGACAGTCCCCTCCAAAGCCAGGGCTGGGGTCATCAGCCAGATAATGTCTCAAAGGTTTACTCTTCACCACCCACAACATACCTGGTATGTGGATAAACAGGGGGATTCAACTACTAGTCCTCCCAATGGAAACTGGCAGTTCGCCCCCTCCCCCAACTCCAGGTTCAAAGGCACAACACACTAATCCCCAGACGGTCCACTTATCCCTTTATTTGTTGAATGAAGTTATTTATACGAGAGGGTTTGCAGAGATACCGAGAACTCATTTGCAGGGACATCCTGTAGCAATAATCCTTTTATCTATTTATTTATAGAAAGATATTTATGCAGGATAAAACACCCGCTGAGATGCAGCTACCCAGCTCACACATTGGCTGTGCTCTACACAAAGCTTCTAAGGGAGGAGAAGAACTCAAAGCAATACATACACAGACATAGGGCTCTATAGAGAGGCAGTGTAGTTCCGTGGATTAAGTGTGCATCTGGGGTCCTCGGTTCTAGCCCTGGCTCTACCTTTAGTTACTATGTAGTCTCAGGCAAACCACTGAGATAAAGAGAGGAAGTCTCCCCATCTGGGAAATGAGGGAGATAATACTTTCTTAATTACGGCAATGTGGTCTAGTGGATAGGGCACTGGACTGGGACTCAAGAAACCAGGATTCAGTTCCTGCCACTGGATGGGTGATCTTGGGCAAGTCATAGAATCACAGAATATCAAGGTTGCTCAGGAGGTCATCTAGTCCAACCCCCTGTTCAAAGCAGGAACAATCCCCAACTAAAATCATCAATCATGTCACAGCCCTTCTCTCTGCCTCAGTTTCCCCATCTATAAAATGGAGATAATGATTCTGACCTCCTGTGCAAAGTGCTCAGATCTACAGAGCCAAAGCACTAGGTATTATAATTTATAATTACACGGCAGATCTGAAAGCACTTTACAAAGGGAGGAAAGTAGTATTATCATCCCCATTTTACAGCTGGGAAAACTGGCACAGGAAGGTGAAGTGATTTAGGCAAGATTACCCAGCAGGTCAGTGATAGAGCCAGGAAAATAACCCAGGTGTCTGGACTCCCAGTTGAGTGTCTTATACACTAGACCAGGGGTGGGCAAATTTTTTGGCCCAAGGGCCACATTTGGGTATGGAAATTGTATGGCAGGCCATTAATGCTCCTGAAATTGGGGGCTGGGGTGTGGGAGGGGTAAGGGCTCCCGCTGGGGGTATGGGCTCTGGGGTGGGGCCACAAATGAGAAGTTCAAGGTGCTGGAGGGCGCTCTGGGCTGAGGCAGGGGGCTGGGGTGCAGGGGAAGGAGTGAGGGCTCCAGCTGGGGGTTTGGGCTCTGGGGTGGGGGTATGGGTGGGGCTGAGGGGTTTGGGGTGCAGGAGGGTGCTACGGGCTGGGACCTAGGGGTTCGGCGGGTGGGAGAGGGATCAGGGCTGGGGGTTGAGGCATGGGAGGAGCTCAGGGTCCGGGCAACACTTACCTCATGCAGCTCCCAGAAGCAGCAGCATGTCCCCCCATGCAGCTCCTACATGGAGGTATGGCCAGGTGGCTCTGCGCGCTGCCCCGTCCGCAGGCGTCACTCCCGTAGCTCTCGGAAGCAGCGGCATGTCCCCCCTCCGGCTCCTACAGGGGGTGCAGCCAGGTGGCTCCGCACACTGCCCCGGCCACAGGAGCCATCCCTGCAGCTCCTGTTGGCCACGATTCCTGGCCAACGAGAGCTGCAGGGGCAGTGATTGGGGCGGGGGCAGCATGTGGAGCCCTTTGGCTGCCCCTACATGTGGGAGCCACAGCGGGGACATGTCACTGCTTCTGGGAGCTGCACGGAGCCACAGCATACATGGAGCAGGGCAAGCCCCCGATCCACTCCACGGCTGGAGTGCTGGAGCGGGACAAGCCCCAAACCACACTCCCCGGTGGGAGCTCGAGGGCCGGATTAAAACATCTGATGGGCTGGACACAACCCGTGGGCTGTAGTTTGCCCACCCCTGTAGTAGACCAAGCTCTTTGTCCTCCTTCCTATTGGTATTATAATTTTAATACCCTACAGAAATCCTGTGCATGAACTTAATTGCATGACAATTAGCTGGTCTCCAAGGAGTAGCTGCACTGGCTTTGGCATTGGCTTATTCCCTTAGTCTAGTTTTATTTCTAATTTAGCTAGCATCTGAATTTTAATTTTTCCCCTTTAAAGGAGGGATAAGCCCGAGCCAAAATGCCAGATCCACACACCCTTGCCTATGGGACAAGTTCTGAACCAGAGCCAAACTCTTTATACTTCCTCCCTCTTTCATATCTTTCAGACATTTGTTGTGACCCCACCTTCCCTGAGTTGTCACGCAGCCACCCTACAGCTATTTAGCTCTTTTAATCTTCCTTCCTCCACCAGTTTTGCTGTTCTTTTCAGAACACACTCCAGCTTCCTGACAACGCAATGTCAGGACCAGAACCGCACCAGTTCTAATGTAGGCAGGGCTCAGGAGGAGTTACCGCCCTGTCGCGAAATCCAGCTCATGACACCATAGTAAAAATGCTGTAGCCCTGTCTACCAGTGCTTAGCAACATTGCAGGGCTACAAGAATCTGGCTTTCCTCTCACAGATGCACCTAGGGAGAATGGTGGGCTTGGCAGACTCATTGTAGTCATCCGCCTGCTGCTAGAGGTGCTGCATGCTTTCCACCGTGGGCAAAGCATGTACCAGTGCCTCCCCATTCCCTCGTATTCAAGCAAAACATACCTCCCCCCTTTGCCAAAAGAAGGAACTCCAAATAGCCAAAAGAAGGAACTCCCCTAAATTCTGTAAATGCAGCCATGGGAGCCTCTCTAGTGGCTGCCCCTCTGCTGCACAGGGTGCAAACACTAACAGAATAACAGCCCTTAACTATGTCTTTGCTAGAATCTGAATGTGAGTTTTTTCTGTAATGCTCCTTGCTGGGACTGTGAAGGGAAGGCACATTCATGTCACAGGCTCCCTCTCCTGGTACAGCATGAAGCAGCAACAACTGCAGCCTTTCAGAAAGCAAACCCCAGCAGCAAGGAGCTAAAAAATTATCCCTCCTAGGAAGGCTGGGAGCAAGCAGAGGAGCCTGAGTAATTAAGAAGGGACACTTCTCTCCCCAGGAAGCAGCAGAGCACAGGCCCCATATCACTGGGTGCACTGCTAGCCCTGTAAAAGAGGTGCTCACTTTCTGCCCAATACGGAGGCACTTGGAGGTGGGTAGTTCCCAAGATATATCAGAATGGCAGGCTTGGCAGCAAGGTATGCTGGGAAAGAGGGAAATGGATAGAAAACAGCCTCTTTCTATCAGGGCTGGTCCACACTACGGGGGGGAAATCTATCTTAGATACGCAACTTCAGCTACGTGAATAACGTAGCTGAAGTCGAATATCTAAGATCGGATTACTCACCCGTCCACACCGCGCAGGATCGATGTCCGCGGCTCCCCCTGTCGATTCTGGAACTCCGTTGGGGTTGATGGAGTTCCGGAATCGATATAAGCGCGCTCGGGGATCGATATATCGCGTCTAGATTAGACGCGATATATCGATACCCGAGCAATCGATTTTAACCCGCCGATACGGCGGGTAGTCTGGACGTAGACTCAGTATCATGAGCAAAGGGTTGTTTGTGAGCCTCCATAGCGAGGAAAGGAGAGCCTAAGGAGTATGTCTGACACAGACCTGAAACTGGCTGGTGAAGCAACCTTTCAGTTAGAGGGGTCTCCCATATAATTTCTGAAGTCTGTTGTCTGGGAGACCTGATTACACTGGACCCCTCAGGGTCAGACAATGAGGGAATGGAGGAGAGAATGTTGGGAGTGAGCTGGGGAAGTGCACCACTGAAAACCCCAAGGCACGGCCAAAGGGGAGAGCAGTTCCCACAGTGAAACATTCCAAGGAGTGCATTTTAAGGCTTCCCTTAGACATAACGCACTGGGGGAGCAAAGGGAACATGCTCTTCTCTCCCGCCACACACACACACGCAGACTCACTTTTTCTCTTCTTGTTTCTATCCCCACTCAAGGACACCTACATCCTACTGATTTTCCTCTCCATGCCAAACTTCTTCCCTCCACCTTGACTAGGAAAATACCTGACATGAGGAAATACAGAAGGAAAAAGACATGGCTAGATGCGTAGTGGAGCAGCGATGTGACTGGGGAAGGCTGTGCATCTGGAAAGAAGTAATGGCATGGCTTTGCAATTCTATTTTGTTAACTGGATTGGAGTTTTCATCTTTCATCCATGGTGGAAGTTACTCCCTTGTATTTCCCCTGCATCATCAGAAAGAATTTGTGAAGAAGGTATTTTACTCTGAAATGATATCTCCTGCAGCAGGTAAAGAAATAGTGAGTTTGGGGAAATTGGGAAGAGAAAGTAATGGAGAGGCTGGAGCAGGAATCTTTAAAGAGCCGTTTGGTGGTGAGTCAATGCATCTTGCTGGCCATCTATATTAGGGCTAAAATTAATACCTAGCTTTTCATCAGCAGATCTCAAAGTGCTTTACAAAGAAAGGGAGTTTCACTATCCCCATTTTACAGATGGAAAAACTGGGAGCAGGAAGTAACTTGCCCAACCTCACTCAGTGGGCCAGTGAATCTAGGTTTCCTGAGTTGCAGTCCAGTGCTCTACCCTCTAACTTCCACCTCTATGGACTGGTAGTTAAGACTGGGAAGTGGAAGCACTGTTATCCACGTCAAGCATTTAAAAGATATGAATCAGGCCCTCCAAAACCATGAGATTGGCTTAAAAATAATGAGATTCTTTTAAAAAATGCATTTTGGTTCTTTTCATTTGCTTCTTGGTTTAACAGCCTTTGGGGTCCACTTCAGTTGTGTTGTTAACCTTGTCTCCACAACTGTGAGGGCTAGAGACTTACTTTTCTTTTGTAAATGGAAGCTGAGATTCTCCCACATCCACATGATTCAAGGAGCTGGGGCTTTAATAAATTAATCCAGTATCACAAGACTCGCATTAAAATCATGAGCATTAGCAATGCTGTGCGAGTTTATTTTCACTGCCACAACCTGTGTGTGACCTTGAACAAGTGCTTTCACCTTTCTGAGCCTCATTTCGTCCATCTACAGAAAAGGCTTAACAACATTTATCTACCCCACCCGGGTGATGTGAGGCTCAGTTAGTATTAGAGCTCCTTAGATAAAAGGCACAAAGGGATCAGTGTCCCATCTGACATAGAGGTCCTGGCTAACACTCCAAACAAAGACTGCACTGCTGGAGGTGCTGTACTCGATCAGTTTCGTAACACTGATCTTTGCACTGAGCACATGCCCATGTTCCCATAGTCCAGCATCACATGTAGAAGCCAGGTAAGGCCATGCTACTACCACCACCCCCAACCTGAAACATGCTCCATCTCCCAGCATCCCTGCTCACCACCTTTCTCTGAACACACAAACTCAGATCACGAGAAGGAGCCATGCAGTCCCACAGCAGCACTCGTGAAAGCACTGATACACATAGGAAAAGACTAAGCACAAACCAGTGTCACATCACTTACTGTGACCCCAGTTTCACCCCTCCTGGAAGGTCAGTACTGTGGTATGGCTGGAGCGGTCACAGTGTACTTGCTTTATAAATAATTTTCCAGTAAAAAGTGAGACACATATTTTTGGGACATTGGTACTGGTAGCCAAATTAAAACCCAACTTTACTGTTAGCCCAGTCTATTTATACTGACTTGCGGTTACTTGAACTAATCACACGAGCAGCTGCAGAGGCACAGAAAATAAAACTATGTGGTTCCAATCCAGGCATTATCTTTTCAGTGTTACAAATCAGTCCTGCACCCTGGAAGTAGGTGGTGTGCTGAAGCAAAGGTTATTTGTTTGGAGAAGGGACAGGAGAGAGAAAAATTAACCTTTATTATACACCAGTCACTCATATTCAAGAGCTAAGCTTCTGTACCTGTACATACATCAAACGGCCGGAAGCTGAAGACGACACTGACTGGCAGCCACTGTGACAGCATTCCCAGGAAGTCCTGCCCATTGGAGTTGGTGCTTCCTCCTGCTGCTGCTGGAGAGAGGTATCAATGGCAGAAATAGACCTGCTAACATGTCTGAAATTCTGTCAGGGTAATTCTCTTTAATTAGCTGGGGTTTAGCAATTGCCAGAGGGGATGCAGATACCTGCTTTGGGCACATAATCATGCTAATTGCTCACTGCACATCAGTGAGTCCCTACTTTGTAAACAAAAAAAAAAAAGTGTCATTGCAGTGCAAATAGGACCTCCCTTGTTCAGGACTCATTCAAAAGACCCCTACATAGTAATAGCATGGTGCTTGGTTTGTGAACCCTGGAACGCACCAAGAGTGAATCCATCCTGCTGGGATCTGACCTTATTGTTCCAAGGTATCTAAGATTTTTAGAACTGCTTCTGAGCCCCTAACCCTAATCCATCAAGTGAAGTAATCTCTTCACCCTCACCACCACTTTGCCATGCTCTCTGCTCTACTGCCTTTGCCCCCGTTGCTCTACCGGCTGCACAAGAAGTCCTCTAGCTCCCAGGTCCTTCTCCTCTACTCTCTAAGGAGCAGCAGTTCAAAGACTGATGTGCTCTTCACTTCTCCCCACTCCCCCCTCCTGCGCAGATTCATACCAAGGAGATATGGCTTCCTTAACTCATGAGCGAGAACCTCTCCCCACAAACTTCACTGCTGGAGAAGGTGACAGGCAAAAGCCTGCTCCCTCCTGTAAGCAAGATAAGAAAGTCTGTAAATGCTTTACACATCCACTTTGCCCCCAGACAATGGCCAGGACAACCAAGGGCTCTTACATGCAGACTGGATTTGCCCAGAGGAGCCCTGGGATCTGGGTTGGCGGGGAGGTGATCATGCCTGAAGCACATGGCTTCAATGTCACAGCAAGGCACTTGAACATGTTGCATGTTGCATGAGGGCCAGTCTACACTGGAGATAAAGCTGTGGCCATCTGCTTGAGCTAGCGTGCTTCAAGTAGAAGTGTAGACGCAGCGGCCTGAGAGACTAGCTGTCCGAGTACACACCTACGGTCTTGGATGGAATCAAACTTGGCTGGCTAGCCGCTTCTACGGCAAAAGATACACTTCAATTTTGACATGATAGCACGAACGGAGCTGGCAATTGCACCCCCAGCTTCAGTGCAAAGCATCCAGGAGCATCAGTTGGGTGTTAACCTTCAAACAGACATAGCATTAAAATCTTGCAGAGTCCCACTTTACTTGCACCTCTCGCGGGCAGACACAGAGATGGTGCCTCCAGACATCCTGCAAAAGGTCACCTACTTTTAAAGCACAGGGTTCAACTGACTCTTCTAGTAGCACATTCCAAAGTCAGGGTCCCCCTGCTCAAGTTAAATGACAAACACCAGTGAAACTGAACAGTGAACATCCACCACCAACATATGCGAGCACTTCTGCTGCCCCCTCCCTGCTGGACCGTAGCACTCCCACTGTTACCCCTCCCTTCCCACTATGAGGCATATTTACCCATGGGTTTCACCATATATTCCCAGCTATCTCTTCCCCAGCACCCAGGTCCTAACCCTGAAACCGGTTCAAACTTTTCAGTGAAACAGAGGGCTAGCTGACTGACCTCCCAAAAGCTGCCAGCACATTTCCCTCCTCAGTACCTTCCCACTCTGCCATCCTGGAGCTTGCTTAAGAAAGCTCTTCTCAAGGCTTGCAGGAGGGACACTCAGACAAATTAATACTCCCTACCTGCTCTGTCCTCTGCTTCGGAGGACACAGATCCTGTCCCTGACACAATGGTCCAGACACTCCATTCCTAGGAGCTGAGCTGTTTGCCACAGCTTATTAATAAGTGAATGCGCAGTGAGAGAGTGTCTTAAGAGGACCAAAGAATCCTGTGGCACCTTATAGACTAACAGACGTTTTGGAGCATGAGCTTTCATGGGTGAATACCCACTTCCTCAGATGCATGTAGTGGAAATTTCCAGGGGCAGGTATATATATGCTAGCAAGCAAGCTAGAGATAACGAGGTCAGTTCAATCAGGGAGGATGAGGCCCTGTTCTAGCAGTTGAGGTGTGAAAACCAAGAGAGGAGAAACTGGTTCTGTAGTTGGCAAGCCATTCACAGTCTTTGTTCAATCCTGAGCTGATGGTGTCAAATTTGCAGACGAACTGAAGCTCAGCAGTTTCTCTTTGAAGTCTGGTCCTGAAGTTTTTTTGCTGTAGGATGGCCACCTTAAGGTCTGCTATAGTGTGGTCAGGGATGTTGAAGTGCTCTCCTACAGGTTTTTGTATATTGCCATTACTAATGTCTGATTTGTGTCCATTTATCCTTTTCCGTAGAGACTGGCCAGTTTGGCCGATGTACATAGCAGAGGGGCATTGCTGGCATATGATGGCGTATATTACATTGGTGGATGTGCAGGTGAATGAACCAGTGATGGTGTGGCTGATCTGGTTAGGTCCTGTGATGGTGTCGCTGGTGTAGATATGTGGGCAGAGTTGTCATCGAGGTTTGTTGCATGGATTGGTTCCTGAGCTAGAGTTATTATGGTGCGGTGTGCAGTTACTGGTGAGAATATGTTTCAGGTTGGCAGGTTGTCTGTGGGCAAGGACAGGCCTGCCACCCAAGGCCTGTGAAAGTGTGGGATCATTGTCCAGGATGGGTTGTAGATCCTTGATGATGCGTTGGAGGGGTTTTAGCTGGGGGCTGTATGTGATGGCCAGTGGAGTCCTGTTGGTTTCTTTCTTGGGTTTGTCTTGCAGTAGGAGGCTTCTGGGTACACGTCTGGCTCTGCTGATCTGTTTCCTTATTTCCTCGTGCGGGTATTGTAGTTTTGAGAATGCTTGGTGGAGATTTTGTAGGTGTTGGTCTCTGTCTGAGGGGTTAGAGCAGATGCGGTTGTACCTCAGTGCTTGGCTGTAGACAATGGATCGTGTGATGTGTCCTGGGTGGAAGCTGGAGGCATGAAGGTAGGCATAGCGGTCGGTAGGTTTTCGATATAGGGTGGTGTTAATGTGACCATCACTTATTTGCACTGTGGTGTCAAGAAAGTGGACCTCCCGTGTAGATTGGTCCAGGCTGAGGTTGATGGTGGGGTGGAAGCTGTTGAAATCGTGGTGGAATTTTTCCAGAGTCTCCTTCCCATGGGTCCAGATGATGAAGATGTCATCAATGTAGCGTAGGTAGAGAAGGGGCGTGAGTGGACAAGAGCTGAGGAAGCGTTGTTCCAGGTCGGCCATAAAGATATTGGCATATTGTGGGGCCATGCGGGTGCCCATAGCAGTGCCACTAATCTGGAGATATATATTGTCATCAAATTTGAAATAGTTGTGTGTAAGTATAAAGGCACAGAGCTCAGCAGCCAGTTGTGCTGTGGCATCATCAGGGATAGTGTTCCTGACAGCTTGTATTACATCTGTGTGTGGGATGTTTGTGTAGAGAGCCTCTACATCCATGGTGGCTAGGATGGTGTTTTCTGGGAGGTGACCAATGCATTGTAGTTTCCTCAGGAAATCAGTGGTGTCATGGAGATAGCTGGGAGTGCTAGTGGCATAGGGTCTGAGTAGAGAGTCCATATATCCAGACAGTCCTTCAGTGAGAGTGCCAATGCCCGAGATTTCCAGGATTTCCGGGTTTGTGGATCTTGGGTAGTAGATAGAATAACCCTGATCGGGGCTCTAGGGGTATGTTGATTTCTTCTGGTGTTAGTGTAGGGAGTGTCCTGAGTAGGTGCTGTAGTTTCTTAGTGTATTCCTCAGTGGGATCTGAGGGAAGTGGCCTGTAGAATTTGGTATTGGAGAGTTGTCTGGCGGCCTCCTTTTGGTAGTCAGACCTGTTCATGATGACAACGGCACCTCCTTTATCAGCCTCTTTGATGATAATGTCAGGGTGGTTTCTGAGGCTGTGGATGGCATTGCGTTCTGCACGACTTAGGTTGTGAGGCAAGCGATGTTGTTGTTCCACGATTTCTGCCTGTGCACGCCAGCAGAAGCATTCAATGTATAGGTCCAGACTGTCATTTCGACCCTCAGGAGGAGTCCATGTGGAGTTCTTCTTCTTGTGCTGTTGGTGGGAGGGCACCTGTGTATCAGCGCACTGTTCAGTGTTGTCCTGGAAGTATTCTTTGAGTCGGAGACGGCGAAAGTAATCAAGCAAGAGGAAGAGTAGGGTAACCAGAAAGCAAATGTGAAAAATTGGGATGGGGGTGGGGGATAATAGGAGCCTACATAAGACTAATGCTGCCAGTTCAGCGAAAGGGAATATTTTGCCAGGAGATCAGCTTAACATACGGACAAATAGGTGTTGCTGTGGTGATGAACATCAAATGAACATTCGTTTCGGGGAGAAGGGAAACAGCACAGATACAGTTTATCCTACCAAATATTGTATCTTAGAAGCAAATGATCCTGAAAAATTGAATACAAAAAATAAAAACCCATATCAAGAAACACTGGGAGTGCCAGATGGGACCAGACCTGTTGTCCACCTACTCCAGTATCCTGTCACTAAGGGTTTGTCTACACAGGAAAGTGAATCCAAATTAACTTTAAAGGTGAATTAGTGAAACTGAATTAAATCCCTGTGTGGATGCTCTTCCTCTGAATTAAACTAGCCTTAATTCAGTTAAGGCCACTTGAATTCTGAATAAGAGTCCACATAGGGATTTAATGTCAGTTAGCTAATCCACGTTAAACATTGATTCAGATTTACTTTCCAGAATGTCCCCATCTATACAAGCCAGCTACTTCAAACAACGGTGCCAAGAAACCTTGAAGTAGCATCTATGGAACAATGAGTTCTAGGGGAAGTTCCCTCCTGACTCCCATGAAATGGAGGTCAGCTTGTGCCCTGATGCATGAGGTTTATAGACCTCCACAAACTTTTTTTTTAACCTTTACTACTGTGTCTCTGAATATTCTTGCTATCCATGTAACTATCTCAGTCTTCTGTGAATCCTGCTAAGCTCTGGGCCACACTGAGATCTTGTGGCAGTGAGCTCCACAGGCTAATTGCACAAGGTGTGAAAAAGTGTTTCCTTTTATCAATTCTGATTTCAAATCACTTTTTAAAAAGGCACCCAAATGACTCTACGGCAGAAGTTAAATAATAACCCATAGCTTTTTATATATAAAAAGCTTAATGTGTTTTACACAGGTAGGAGACAATCTTTATCCTCGTTGTACAGATTAGGGGGGGAAACGGTTATTTACTTTCTCGTAACTGTTGTTCTTCGAGATGTGTTCATGTCCATTCCAGTCAGGTGTGTGTGCGCACACATGCACGGTAGCCAGAAGATTCTTCCCTAGCAGCATCCATCGGGTCAGGCCTGGGCGCCCCCTAGAGTCATGCCTTCATTGCGCTCAATATAGATCCCTGCCGACCCGCTACCCCTTCAGTTCCTTCTTGCCGACTACTCCAACAGAGGGATAGGAGGGTGAGTATTGGAATGGACATGAACAACACATCTCGAAGAATAACAGTTATGAGAAGGTGAATAACCATTTTTAATTCTTCGAGTGCTTGTTCATGTCAATTCCAATCAGGTGACTCACAAGCCTAAGTTCAGGAGGTGGGATCAGAGTCTTCCACTGATTGGAGCACTGCTCATCCAAAGGCTGCATCATCTCTGGCCTGCTGGGTAATCACATAGTGCATGGTGAAAGTGTGGATGGAGAACCACGTCGCCACTCTACAGATTTCCTGAATGGGGACCTACGCCAGGAACGCTGTTGATGAAGCCTGCACCCTGGTAGAGTGCACAGTGACTGGAGGTGCAGGAACCCCGTGCAGCATTCACGAATGTCAGACGTGATCCATGATTAAATGTGTTCTGATGATACCGGCAGACCTTTCAGTCTGTCTGTCCACTGCCACGAATAACTGGACCGATTTTCTGAACAGCTCTGTTCTCTCAATGTAAAAGGCTAGCGCCTTGTAGACATTCAGTGAGTGAAGTCTCTGCTCCCTGCCAGTGAAGTGCGGCTTAGAATAGAATACCAGGAGAAAGATGTCCTCGTTGATGTGAAACTGTGACACAACCTTCAGTAGGAAAGCAGGATGATGCCTGAGCTGAATCTTATCCTTATAGAACACAGTGTAAGGAGGCTTGGATGTTAAGGCCTTGAACTCAGACACCCTCCTGGCTGAGGTTATTGCTACCAGAAATGCCACCTTATAAGAGAGGTAGAGCAGGGAGCATGTCACAAATGGTTCCAAGGGTGGTCCCATGAGCCTAGAGCAGACCAGGTTGAGGTCTCAGGTAGGGACTGGCTGACGGATGTGGGGGTACAGTCTGTCGAGCCCTTTTAAAAATCGGCTGATCATAGGGTTAGCAACCACCAAGCAGCCCCCCGCACCTGGATGGAAGGCTGATATGGAGGCTAAGTTCACTCTTATTGAAGACAACAAAGCAAGAGAGATGGCTGAGGATGGTGAAGGGGACCCCTGAGCACACCTCCTGAGGGTCTACCCACCACAGGAGGGAGTTGAGGACTGGGCGAGGCAGAGTCACGCTCTTGTCCAAGCTGTCCCAGGCTGGGCGATACACTGATGCGAGCCACACCTGAAGAGGTCGAAGCCGGAGTCTGGCATGTTGCACCATGCAGGAACAGGCAGCCATGTGTTCCAGAAGCTATAGGCAGTTTCTTGCTGTTGTAGTGAAAACCTGTCTGAGGCCTCAAATGATGTCGGCCAGGGCCTGAAACCTCGTTTCTGGCAGGTATTCCCTGGCTTGAGTCGGATCCAGTACTGCCTCTATAAACTCTATCCTCTGGACCGGGGACAGAGCCGATTTTGCTTCGTTTAGAAGGGACCCAGGTTGTTGAAGTTGGCTCTGATGAATCTGACCTGAGCTTCCACTTGGGTCCTGGAGTGGCCCCTGATCAGCCAGTCATCAAGGTATGGAAATACCTGGTGCCTGCGCAGGAATGTAGCAACGACTGTCATGCACTTGGTGAAGACTCGAGGTGCTGCTGACAGGCTGAATGGAAGGACTGTGAATTGGTAGTGGGTATTGTTCACCACAAACCTGAGGTACTTTCTGTGAGGCTGAGTAATTGTGATATGAAAATACATGTCCTTCAAGTCAAAGGCAGCATACCAGTCTGCTGGATCCAGCAAGGGGATGATGGAGGCCAAATAGACCATGCGGAAATTGAGTTTCTTTATTAACTTGTTGAGTTCTCACAGGTCCAAGATGGGCCTGAGACCACCTTTGGCTTTCGGTATTAGGAAATACCAGGAATAGAAACTCTTGCCCTTCTGCTCCTGAGGAACCTTTTCCACTGCCCCTGGTGATAGGAGGGAGTGAACCTCCTGTATAAGGAGTTGCTCATGAGAGGGGTCCCTGAGGAGGGGGGTGGAAGGGCAGGAGAGCACAGAATTGGATGGAGTATAGCCTCTCTACCATGTGGAGCACCCAGTGCTCCAAAGTAATACAGGACCATGCATGCTAGAAAGGGGATAGTTGGGACAAAAAGGTAAGGCAGGATGGATCCAGATCTCGCTCTGGTGCGCCGTCCTCGACTGCACCTTCAAAAGGCTGGTTTGGCCCCTGAAAGCAGCTTGGATTGTCCCGAGCCCAGGCCAGAGGGTTAACATGGCCTTCTCTTGCCACTCCGATTTCTCCTTCTGGAGTCATCATAGCAGTTCTGATGACCAAACCGTTAAGGAGGCTGTGGACGGAAGTGTCTTTGTTGAGTTGAAGGTGTATAGAGACCCAGGGACCTGAGGGTGGCTCTGGAGTCTTGAAAGCTGTTAAGCCTTTTGTTATTTTTTTCTGAGAAGAGAGTCTCACCCTCAAAAGGCAGGTCCTGAATGGTTTGCTGTACCTTGTAGGGGAGGCCAGAAACCTAAAGCCATGAGCCCATTCTCCTAGCCACTCCTGTGGCCATAACCCTGGTGGCCGCATCTGCCCCGTCAAATGCCATCTGAAGGGACGCCCTTGAGATCAATCTTCCTTCCTCAACCAACGCTTAAAACTCGGCATGGGAGTCTGAGGGGAGCAGCTCCGTGAATTTGGCCATCGCCTGCTGATGATGGACTGCTGATTGGATATGCGGAGCTGCAAACCCCCAGTGGAGTAGATCTTTCTTCCATAAAGGTCAAATCTTTTTGCCTCCTGATTCTTCAGGGAGGGAGCTTGGAAGCCCTGACGCTCACGCTGACAGCATCGACCATAAGAGAGTCAGGTGTGGGATGAATGTATAAATGCTCGTAACCACTGGACAGCACAAAATAGCATCTTTTGTTGCGCTTAGCCATAGGGAGCAATGAGGCTGGGGTCTGCCACAGTTTTTATGGTGTCAGAGATGGTCTTTATGAGGGGCAGGGCAATACGAGCAGGTCCAGAGGGGGCGAGGATGTCCACCATTGGATCTGCATCCTCCACTACCTCCTCTGCCAGAATGCCCAGGCCTTGGGCAACCCTCCACAGCAATTGCTGCAGAACCCTGTTGTCCTCCAAGGTTGGGGCTGTCACTGTGCCTGCCAATGCCTCATTTGGTGAGGACAAAGAAGAGACTCCTGTGCGGGGTGGCTTCTCTCTTCCTTCTGCCCCACGGTACCTCAGTTTCTTGGGCTAGTGCCAACCCAGATAGTGTCACAATCCTCAGTGTAGGGGCTGCATACCCTGAAGCAGGCTCCACCAGTGTGAAAGTGCCATTAGTGCCGATGCCATTCTCAATGTTGGAGTCACTGTTGGAATCGCCACCAATGCCAGAATCGCCGCCGGTGCCAGTGCCACTGGGACCTATGGGCTTGGTGCTGGCTGCGCCGGAGGTGCCAAAATGGTAGCACCAGGTGGTAATGTGCCTATACCCAACCCTGCCAGTGCTGGCGGTGCTGGTGGGGGAATAAATGAGGCCAAGGCCACCAACGTTGCTCTGGAATGAGACCCTTGGCTGCAACCTTGGCTTTGATGAAAAGCCCAGGGAGTCCAAAAGGGCCATTGGGCAGGGGACTGCCATTGGGCTGGACACTGTGCTGGGTAAGGGTGCCGGTTCTGAGTTGATGTGGACTGTCTGCTCTCCTATCCTCTGGGACTGATAGAAGCCTGACTCCAACTCTGAGGGGTCTGAAAACGATGACCATGGGGGAGCGGTATTTCTAGGCACCCATGCTTTTGCACCAAGCGCTCAGGAATCGGTGTGGCTGGGTGTGCTCTGGTGCTGGGGAGAGGCGCGGTGGGGTCAGAGATCGGCAGGCCATCATAGTAGGCTTTCCCCTTGAAGGAGCCTGGTGAGTGACCAGTGCCAGTGACTTATCCCGTCTGGGCAGAGAGAGCAGTGCCAGCAGCGTAGCTAGTGGGGTGCAGGGGAAGCAGCTGCTTCACCTCAGCATATTTTCAAAAAAGCCCCGCCTTAGGCGGGGTTACCATGGCGCCAGAGGCGGGGCCCATGCTCCGCTCTGAAGCTTGGCCTGCCCGGCTTCCCCCAGCATGCTGCATACCCTACCCCTGCCGATCAGTTGTGTCTCCCAGCAGAAGGGAGACAGCTGATTGCATGGCAGGGAGGGGAGAGGAAGAACTGAGCTCCAGCAAGCTAGGCTCCTGCAGGCAGGCTTTGCCGTCTTCCCCTAGTGTGCTGCATAAACCCTGCCCCCTCCTTGCCTCGCGATTAGCTGTCTCCCAGCAGGAGGGAGACAGACAGATAACCAGTGAGGGGAGGGGAGGGGAAAAGAACTGAGCTCCAGCAAGCTGGGCTCCTGGGGAGGAGGAGAGGCTGGTGCCTTGGGGAAGAAGGCGGTCGGTCGGGGCATGCCCCTATAGGGAGCAGGGGCACTCACCCACCAGTCAACTATTTATGGGGCCCATTGGGGCCCACAAGCCATCAGCTGTTCAGCAGGGGCAGTAGGGTAGCTAGTCGGGGAGTGCGAGTGCTTGTTGTTTAGCTGGTTTTTGGCCACCAGCCAATCAGCGAAGGGAACTGCTCCTGGAGCAAGGGGCTGAGCAGCTGAGAGACCCCACCTCTTTCTCCTACCTGCTTCTTGTGGCACTGTAGCAAGTGAGCTTTCTCTGGCTCTGCAGCAGCAGCTCCTAACCTCTCACCCAACTAAAGGCAGCCAGTAGCAGCAGCTGGTAAGTGTATTTCAAAAGGGGTCTTTCTTGTGGTGCGGGTGGCTTGAGGGGGACTGGAAACCCTCCAGGTGGCTGTGAGAGCCAGCACCTGGCTGCTGGTGGGATGGCCATTCGCATGGTTGGGGGTAGGGGGCTCAGCCAGAGGCATCTCCAAAAATATCCCCTGCACCCGGGCAGCTGGACCAGGACAGGCATTGGTGGTGGGGGAGGCACATCCCCTCGTCTCCTGTGGGGTCTGGTGTCCCTGCTTGCCCTCCCTGCCCAGGCAGAGAAGCCTGCCTCTCAGACACAGTGGCAATGTAGTGTACTTGGTTCCCCCTCCCTGGCATCTGGGTGACTGCCTCTTAGGGGGTGAGGGGTAGAAGGGAAGAGGCAGTGGGAAACGGATAGGGGTGGAGGGGTAGGAGAGGAAAACAGACTATCAGGGGAAATCTTCATAGCAGTACAATCTCTGCCTTGGGGGTGTGGATGGAATTGTCTCCTAAGGGAAGGCTGGAACGAACTATCTGCTGTTGTAGTATGTGTTTAGTTTAGTCCATGTGCTCTGGCAAATACAAGTCCAGGCACCATTTGGGGGGCAGGGAAAGGTAGCCTGATTTTCCCTCTCCTATCAGGGGAAACCTGAATTGTCTCCTAGGGAAAGGGCTTGTGATCATGTTGGGAGGAGGGGGAGGCACTGCTGAGTCCGAGGGTTGAGTAATTCTCTGGTGATGGTGGTCATTAAGTTACTAATTGTCATTCATTTGCTGCACACAATGGCTGGTGATGGTTGTTTAACATCCACCCAGCCATTTGGTCAATGCCTTGTTTCTTGGGAGTTGCCTTCTGTAACTTCTCTAATTTCATCCCACTCTCCTGTGAGTACAAATTCTGGTTCTAAGGACCTGGATCCCATATTGCCTTGCACTGGGCTTAGGAATTAGTTCCCTGACATTCAACTCCTCCTATTGTGGCAGTGTAGATCCTGCTGTTAATACAGCTATTTGCAGGTGCCCTTGTGTTTAGCTGAAATTTGGACTCAGTTTAGTGGGGACGGACTCAGAGACTGAGAGCTAAACTGACACTACTATCCTAATGTGTGGATCCCAGTGTGCTTGTACTGTGAATTTTTGGCATGCACATTTGGCTGTATTTATCTCATTGTGCTGATAGTGCTACTTCCTTGGTGTGATGATGACATTATGCTAAGATCAGCAAAGAGTCCTGCGGCACCTTATAGACTAACAGATGTTTTGGAGCATGAGCTTTCATGGGTGAATACCCACTTCGTTGGATGCTGCTTTTACAGATCCAGACTAACATGGCTATCCCTCTGATATTATGCTAAGATGAATCGTGAAAATAGTGTCCTGGTGTGATGGTCACTCCGTGCTGTTCATGTGAATCTTTCATTTTTGTATGCTGGGTTGGTGTAGCTCTGTTGTTCCCAGGAAATTAGAGCCACAAGGTGGGTGAGATAATATCTTTTACTGGAGCAACTTTTGTTGGAGAGAGAGAGACACACACAAGCTTTCGAGCTTTCATGGAGTTCTTTCTTCTTCCTGAAGAAGAGTTCTGTGAAATCTCAAAAGCTTGTCTCTCTCACCAATAGAAGCTGGTCCAATAAAATATTTTACCTCATTCACCTTGATATATATTAATGCCCCCTATATTACCTCACCCAGCTTTCCAGGAGTGAGTTTTCATGATGCCATGGGACGTGCTCTGACTGGTCCTGACTTCTCTGTATCAGCTCCTCTAGCTTGCACTGCAGCCCAGTACCTGGGGGCTGGGTGCCTGCAGCGCTGAGACTCTGTGAGATGAAGGACACGCAGACCCAGCTGGGAAGGGAAGGGCAGGGCACTCCTTCTCGGCCTCTCTCTCTCTTGCTGCCTCCTTTTCCCGAGTACCTCATGATGCATAGAGCCAGCGTGGCTAGCTGCTGCATTGGAGAGTCTCCCAGTGCAGCCCCCCACCCCCTCTCCCCCATGTGAACCCCCAACAGACCCTGCCCACTTCTGTCCAATTGTCTCTTATACGGGAGATTGTGTTCCCCCTGCTCCTGTGTGCTGCCTACTTCCAGGGGCCACAGATTGCAGAGCAGCCCCCTCAGGAGAGATGAAAGGGGCTCTCCCAATGGGTGCGTGCGCAGACCCCCGGAGCACTGCTTTGTCTGGTTATATCGGGTCACATTATATCGAGGTAGAGATGTAATTTGATATGTCAGGTGACGCCTTTTTTTATGTGTTCACTCCCCCTGATGTCAGAACCTGGCTACGCCACTGAGCAGTGCGTGAGTTGAAGCAGTTCTTGGAACACCTCAGATGCCTCTGTTTGCAGTTCACAGAGGGTGCAGCTCACGGCTTGGCTTCAGCGGGTGAGGAGGGTCTTGTCATAAACAGATAGTTAAGGGTTAATGTCTCTTTTACCTGTAAAGGGTTAACAAACAGGGAACCAAACACCTGACCAGAAGACCAATCAGGAAACAAGATACTTTCAAATCTCAGTGGAGGGAAGCCTTTGTTTGTGTTTGTTTATTGCTTTTAGTTTAGCTATTTTTAGTTTGCTTGTTGCTGCACTGGTGCTCATTGTTCCTGCTTTCTTGTGCTGGTGCACCCTCTTCTGTTTACTGCCTGAAATGCTGTTCCTCTGCTGCCTGCTTAGGGTTGCTTAGCAACAGAGTCTTTTTTAACTTTTCTAAGTAGCTATTCGGGATAGAGTAAAAAAAAACAAACTCTTTCATTTGCAGATGTGTTTTGCTGGTCTCTGTTGACTCACAGCTGGAGTCCTTTTGTTTAACAAAGACCCTTGTTAAACCTTAATCTCTCTGCCTTCAGTGTACTCAGAAGGAAGAGAGAAAGAAAAAAAAACCCTGCAGACTTGCTTTTAAAAACCCCCTTTTCTCTGCTTATAAGCAGCTAGCAGAGAAAAAAGAAAAATAATAATCTTACTGGCTTTTGCTTTAACTCACTGGCTTTTGGATTCTTATCCCAACGCTGCATACCATGTCATAGTATCTTTCCCCAATCTGAACCTTAGAGTCCAAAAGTTGGGGTACCAGCATGAATCCTCTAAGCTTAATTACCTGCTTAGATCTGATAAGCTGCCACCAATCAGGAATTCCAGTGCCTGATACACTCTAGTCCCCCCAAAACCTTCCCTGGGGACCCCCAAGACCCAGACCCCCTGGATCTTAACACAAGGAAAGTAAACTCTTTCCCTTACCCATGCCTCTCCTAGGATTTCACTCCCTGGGTTACCCTGGAAGATTACCGTGATTCAAACTCCTTAAATCTTAAAACAGGGAGGAATGTCCCTTCCCCTCCCTCCCCTTCCTCTCTCACCCAGAGGCAAAACAGATTCAAGCTCCATGAATCTAAAACAAAGGGATTCCCCTTTTTCCCTCCCTTCCCCTTCCCTGTTAAGTACAGACTCCATTCCCTTGAGCCTCAACAAGGGGAAAAATCAGACAGGTCTTAAAAGCAAAACTTTTAATAAAAAGAAAGAAAAAAGGTAAAAGTTATCTCTGCAATTTAGATGGTAAAAGTTACAGGGTCTGTCAGTTTATAGAAACTGGAGAAAAAGCCTCCTCCAGCAGAAATACAATTTAAAATACTTTCAGCCAAATACACATTAAAACTCTACCAGCCAGATACACATTTGCAAATGAAGAAAACCAATTTAAAAGACTATAACTGATTGTTCCTTAATACTCACTATTCTGAATATATAAGAGACTGCAGCAGAGAGATTGGCAAGAAACCTGGTTTGCACGTCTAGTCCCTTCCAAGACCCAGAGAGAACAAAGCAAAACCCAAAAAACACAAACAAAGGCTTCCCTCCACCAAGATTTGAAAGTATCTTGTTTCCTGATTGGTCCTCTGGTCAGGTGTTTGGTTCCCTGTTTGTTAACCCTTTACAGGTAAAAGAGACATTAACCCTTAACTATCTGTTTATGACAGGTCTGGATTCAACTGTCCCTCTATGCGAGCAGGAGTCAGTGCAACCGTCCTTGGTGGAGCAGTACTAGTGTGGCCCAACTCGGATCTAACAGTGGCAGGCTCCTTAGGTCTAGAAGGGGAAGAGGCGACCCTCTCCGACCTCTGCTTCTTTTGCGCACCGGCGACTGTGAACACTGCCTGCATGTGGCATGTGAAGGTCACGCAAGCGGAGCCAGGACGGTGCCATGAGTCCTTATCCTCACTCAGCACCAGTGCCTGTGCTGACGGTGCTGGAGCGCTCCGCACTGAGGAGGAGGTACTTGGTGCAGGGTCCGTCGATGCAGGGTCAGCCTGGGGGTGGAGTGTTGCCTCCATCAACAGGACCGTCAGATGCTGCTCTCTATCCTTTAAAGTTCTGGGCCGAAAGATCTTACAAATGGCACAACCATCCTGCTGATGGCCCTCTCCTAAGCAACTTAGACACGAGGTGTGAGGATTGTTTCTGGGCATACATTTGCCACAGGCTTCGGAGCCCGGAGACCCAGCATGCCCCGGTGCCCGGAGAGAGTAGGAGGGATTCCCCCTAACGAAACTTAACTAACACTAATGAACAACTAACTATTAACTATTAATGAACAATGGAGATGTAATGGAGAACTACGGTTTGTAACTTGTCCTTTAAATCGGCTTCTGTACCCAATGACTGGAAGATAGCTAATGTAACGCCAATAGTTAAAAAGGGCTGTAGAGGTGATCCCGACAATTACAGACCAGTAAGTATAACGTCAGTACCGGGCAAATCAGCTGAAACAATTGTAAAGAATAAAATTGTCAGACACATAGAAGAACATAAATTGTTGGGCAAAAGTCAACATAGTTTCTGTAAAGGGAAATCATGTCTTACTAATCTATTAGCATTCTTTGAAGGGGTCAAAAACGTGGACAAGGGGGATCCAGTGAACATAGCATACTTAGATTTCCAGAAAGCCTTTGACAAGGTCCCTCACCAAAGGCTCTTATGTAAATTAAGTTGTCATGAGATAAGAGGGAGATCCTTTCATGGATTGAGAACTGGTTAAAAGATAGGGAACAAAGGATAGGAATAAACGGTAAATTTTCAGAATGAAGAGGAGTAAATAGTAGTGTTCCCCAAGGGTCAGTCCTAGGACCAATCCTATTCAACTTATTCATATTTGATCTGGAGAAAGGGCTAAAAAGTGAGGTGGCAAAGTTTGCAGATGATACTAAACTGATCAAGATAGTTAAGACCAAAGCAGACTGTGAAGAACTTCAAAAAGATCTCACAAAACTATGTGATTGGGCAACAAAATGGCAAATGAAATTTAATGTGGATAAATATAGTAATGCACATTGGGAAAAATAACCCCAACTATACATACAATATGATGGGGGTAATTTAGCTATAACTAATCAGGAAAAAAATCTTGGAGTCATCTTGGATAGTTCTCTGAAGACATCCATGCAGTGTGCAGTGGCAGTCAAAAAAGCAAACAGGATGTTAGGAATCATTAAAAAGGGATAGAGAATAAGACTGAGAATATATTATTGCCCTTATATAAATCCATTGTATGCACACATCTTGAATACTGCGTACAGATGTGGTCTCCTCATATCAAAAAAGATATACTGGCATTAGAAAAGGTTCAGAGAAGGGCAACTAAAATGATTAGGGGTTTAGAACGGGTCCCATAGGAGGAGAGATTAAAGAGGCTAGGACTCTTCAGCTTGGAAAAGAGGAGACTAAGGGGGGATATAATAGAGGTATATAAAATCATGAGTGATGTGGAGAAAGTGAATAAGGAAAAGTTATTTACTTGTTCCCACAGTATAAGAACTAGGGGCCACCAAATGAAATTAATGGGCAGCAGGTTTAAAACAAATAAAAGGAAGTTGTTCTTCACACAGCGCACAATCAATTTGTGGAACTCCTTGCCTGAGGAGGTTGTGAAGGCTAGGACTATAACAGGGTTTAAAAGAGAACTGGATAAATTCATGGAGGTTAAGTCCATTAATGGCTATTAGCCAGGATGGGTAAGGAATAGTGTCCCTAGCCTCTGTTTGTCAGAGGATGGAGATGGATGACAGGAGAGACAGCACTTGATGGTTACCTGTTCTGTTCATTCCCTCTGGGGCACCTGGCATTGGCCACTGTTAGCAGACAGGATACTGGGCTGGATGGACCTTTGGTCTGACCCAGTACGGCCGTTCTTATGTTATAAGAAAACTGCTAAATGCGCTTGCAGAGAAAAGAGCACAGGGAAGTTCCAGATAACCATCACTGGTGGAAAGGAGGAACTGAGGGGGTGACGGGTCGGAAGGGCTCTATATTGAGCGCAATGAAGGCACGACTCCCGGTGGTGCCCAGGCCAGCCCGACAGATGCTGCTAGGGAAAAATCTTCTGGCTAACATGCATGTGCACACACCTGACTGGAACTGACATGAACAAGCACTCGAAGAAGTGGAGGCACTGGGATGTGAAGTGCCTTGCTCACAGCCACCCAGTGAGTGACTGGAGGAGCGGGAAAAGATCTCAGGTCTCCCAACTCAATGGCCTGTCCACATCACAGTGCTGGCCCCAGACAAACAACCCACTGCTGTCCTGAAGAGCTTTGTCAACACAAGCACCATGAGGATCTACAAGGCAAAGCTCATTGGCGCTGATGGGGGCTGCTGAGACCATAATCAGGGGTCTTATGAAGGAGGTTGGGAAGTGACTGGCGAGGACGCTGTGGTTTACAACCACAGTAAAGGGTGAGCACAGCTTTCCCACGAGGGTCCTAGCATCAGTGCTTCCCCACTCTGCCTCCAACTGCCCTCGCTATCTTCCTGCAGATTCTTTAGTGAGAGAAGAG
>NC_066625.1:37182536-37261387 GCF_025201925.1 Gopherus flavomarginatus | reverse complement strand
TCTTTCCATTTTCCACTTTCATGCGATACATTTTATAGCATTGAGTCCTGTCCACAAGGCTCTGTTCTAGGTGGCCCCTCCTGTGTGCATGTTATCAGGAGAGCAGAGAGCCAGCTGAAATGTGCAGCACCTCCCAACTCTGGAGCCTATGATGCAAGCTCCCAAAATGTTATCATCAATCTTTTTTAAACCTCTGCATCTCACTAAAGAAAGCAGCTGAAGCCCCTCCTCGCTGGAGAAGGAAGGCTGCATGTATTGATGATTTTAACAAGTGGAGCACATGGCAGCTCTCCTCCTTTTGCACAGTGTAAAATTGGCTTTTAAGAGCTTACAGCCCTGCCATGACAGACACACAAAGCTCATATTAAGAAAGGAGTGAAGGACAGAAAGAGCAACACAGTGAGCATTAAGATCTATGAGTGCAAGTATGGCAGAGCACAGGAGAAAGACAGGGAAAGCAAGGGAGAGAAAGATGATAAGGGCTGGGATTTCCAGAGCAACCTAAGGGAGTAAGGAGCCCAACTCATTGCTGTTTATTAGGATGTATGTACTGAACACCCACAGCCCCTTGAAAGTGACAATTTAGAATTCTAATCTTAGGATTTAGGAAACAGGAAACCTACCTACTCCTGCAGGTGGGAGCAAACAAACATGGAAATGTTGTTCCTGTTAAGATGAAACTCACAGGAATTCAATGTACATAATAATCCAAAGAACAACAATACAGAAGACATTAGTGTGTCATCTTTAAGGCGGTTTGGAAGATCATCATGTCCTGAGGACCCAGATTGAGCATACTCTTCAATTGAAAATATTCTGAATTGGTCCTCTCTTGTGGGGAAATTTGCCCCTTTGTAGAGAGCCATGCACCATGTAAACCTCGCCAGTAGAGCAACCTCTACACAGGATTTCACCATTCTGGAACAATACCCTGCCCTGGTGTGGGGACTGACTCAATGAGCTAACAGGTCTTTTCCAGCTCTTATTTTTATCCCAAACAGATCCTCACTGAATGGTCTAGTGCTGCCTTCCTGTTTTATACATACCTTTTGCTCATCTCAGTATTTGAGAAGTTTCTAACCTAGCATGATCAAAGGCTGAGTCTACTCTAACTTTCCTACTACACCATGGATATGTCTACACAGCAAAAGCTTGCACGGGCTAGTAACAGTAACAGTAAAGACAGTGCAGCATGGACCTCAGGTATGTACTCAGCTTGCTAGCCTGCTCTGAACCCCACCCTGAGCGGTCTATACTGCTACTGTTACCCATGCCAGCTGGATTCAAGGTAACTTGGGTAAGCAAGCCTGTACATGTAGCACTCATCTAGGAGTGTAACGTGATCAGCTTTTGCTGTGTAAACATACCTTGTGTTATATACATTGCAGAACTTACACAGCTTGACTTCTGAAGTGTGGCTGATTACAGTGTCTATGTATGAGCTCTTATTCTGTTCCATGGTAAATCCATCCACTCAAAGACTTCACTAGTGTGAGCTTCACCAAAATAAGCCTTCATCTCCCAAAATGTATGCCTAATGGAGATGCCTTCTGGGATTGGAAGAACAGCCCCTGGTTTGGGCACAGTGAATAACAAGGAGCAACCCAGGCTGAGAGACCATTCACATTCAAATCCAGCTTTTCATCTGAACTCATCCAGTTTCTTGGTAACAAGTCACTGAAGTCATTGTCAGTATGGTATCTGAACTGTGCATGTATATTAAGTTTCATCAGAGCCCCACCCTGTAAGTTTATTTCTTCTCTGAGCACACAGCTCAATAGACTTTCTCATGTCAGATGTCCATAAATTAATACACTGGCAATCAAACATGTTGCAAAGTGAAAAAAACCCTCTAGTCTACTCAAGGCCTCTTTGCAACAGTAGGCTAATGATTCAAGTCTGCTTTTACTATGCATTAGCCAGTCGGTCCCATAAAATGGTGACTGTGTTATAACACCAACTTTTCTCATAAAACAAAATCTCTAGCTGCATATATATCAGCTTATCCCATGGAAGGCTCAGCAAAGGCATCTAGAGCATTTTTATTAGGGAAAACAGCTGGTACAACCCTCCCAAGTTCCAGCATCTCTCCCCTCAACCTAAAAAAGTGCCAAATTTTAGGTACTCCCACTTCTAATGAGCCTGGTCCTTTGGTGCTTCCTTGTGAAATGCTCCCCAGTTGAAAAGAGCAGCACTCCCAGCACATGTTCAGAGATGGGTTGCTCGGGGTGACAATTGTGCTTCTCAGCTCAATGCAGAAGATCACCACTGATGCCCAAAAGTACTGGAGCTCCCCTCAGAAAATCTGTTATAGCCTTTGACTTCACATGGGATATGGATGGTGACTAACACACACAGCCCCAAATCTGTACAATTTAAAGTATTTTATTAGCCTTATTGTTCTTGATAGTTTGCTCATTGTATTACAAAGGAGGTAGAAGCCTGACAATTTCAAGAAAAAACATTCAAACTGCTTACTCAGCAATGAATTCTAATTGTTTTGATTTCTTCTCTCCTTGGGATATGAGGGTGTGGAATTTAATGCTTCCTCTCCACCTGTATCCCACACATGAACCCACTCCCCTCAGAAATCCAATGTTCTAATATTAAACTTCACAAGACATCCTGGATCATTCTTTATTTCTCTCTCTCTTTCAAATACTTGCACACACATTTTATTTTATGTAAGAGGCAGGAGAGATGTTTGAGTTTCATCTACAGAAGGAAAAATTAAGGCAGCAAAATCTTTACCCGCAGATCATCTTTAAAGTTTTTGGTTTTTAAATTGCTCCTCTTTATTAGTCCCAGACAGAAATCTGAAGCCCCCTTTAAAAAAAGATATATAATGATTTTCAAAGCCATGTCACGTAATTAATGTCACATTTATCTCTTCAGCTGTAGAGATAAAAAGAAGCCATTTATCCATGCCCGTGTTATTTTTGTTCTCCTTTTAAATCCAGCATTAAAAACCAAAGGGGAGGGGGGTTGAAAAGAAGACAACCCTTTGACTCTCCTTTACCCCACACAATGATGTTTTTTTCCCTTCATTTCTCAATCTAACGGAGGGTGGCAGATGGTTAAATATCCATTTAGCAATCTCCCCCTCTCCTTCCTTGCAAAGGTTCCTTTCTATCCCAATTGCTCTCCCCCACCCCAACCTAAGAAACCTTGTAAGTTCCACCGAGGAAAATGGAACAGCTAGAAATAAAATTCTGCTATGAATTTCTCCTCAGCTGGGTAAAAGCCCAACCTTTTACAGTCTACTGCAAAGCAAAAGAGAACTCATGCAATAAAAAAGGGTTACACATATTATACAAAACACACCCGTGCACACACACACTTTCCACCATTAGCCACTGGTTTGACTCATATCATATTGCATTCTATTTCATTTAAAGGTACATGGTCTACGTTAAAAGGATATTTAGAACCATATCCTATGCTAGTATCGCTGATAGTATCTTAAAAGTATTAGCACTGAAAGAATTTGTAACATCGATTTTTCTTTTTTCTGTCAATGCTCTTTTTTTTACCATTAGTATTCCATTGAGAAGACTGATCATTCTCAGTTTGTGGGCTAGATGCTCATCTGGCTTTCACTTTCAGGTTTTCAAGAGGTAATGCTATTGCCTAGTGTCATAACATTTAGAAACACAAGAGTGACCAGACGGGATCAGACCTGGGGTCCAGCCAAACCAGTATCCAGTCACTGTCAGTAGCCAACATCAGCTACTTCAGAGACAGGCCCAAGAAACCCCGCGGTGGACATTTATAGAGCAGCCAGCCTATAGCGGAAGCTGTGAATTACCAGTTGGCTTATATCTAAATGCATTTACAATCACTGGAATGGTTATGTTAAAACATTCGCTGCCTGTTTTCATTGATGTCCTTTTGTTACATAAATGAAAATATTTCTTTTAACATTATATTTTTACAAAGCCTTTTACAAACTTTTTTTTTGGTCCTGTAGGGACCATCGGTAGATATGGTTTCAGTGATCAGCTAATGAGTAAGTGAAAGTGTAGCCCAAGGCCCAGTTTGCTTCAGCAGCAGCAGCAGCACTTACCCTATCTTGTACAACCAGGAGTTACAAAAGTATTAAGTAAGAGATCTTAGGAGCGCTAGCACCTTTCAGATCTGAAACTCAGGGCTTGAACAACTTACCAGCTCTTTGGGGCAGAGACTTATTTGCTTATGACTTTGAGGTGCTACCAGCATATGAATGTTAAATAAAATACGAATACTAACCAGAGGACTAAACTGACTAGCCCATGGAGGATACAAAAGACAAGCAATGCCCAGATGGGAAGGTCAGCTCTCACTGTCTTAGGGCTTCTGTTCCAGCTTTTAGGGTAGTGCTGAGGTTTTAACAAGGTGCTGTCCCCTAGACCCTGCATCAGGGCTTCACTCCCTGTAGATGTTGGAAGGAAGGAGCTTTTTGTTCCTTCTCCAGAGCCTCCTGGGTCCTGTGGCAGAGGGGGAGGAATCTATTGACCTTTTTTACTTTAGTGTGATTACTTGTGTTGCTAGAGTTACACACGTTTAAGTACTTTACTGGATCAGGGCCTAAGTGCAGAGTATCTTTGCGTAGTTTAAACACACGCATGTTGTTAATTCATTGGCAAAACCCATACACTTAATAGTGTTTGAAAAGCGACTGCAGCTTGTTCCCCGGGAACTAGAGTTCCTCAAAAGCATCACCTCCCCAGATCCACTCATTTAGATGCTCAGATGGTCCATACTACCTAGCTCCACTGAAGTCAATGGAGTTACACTAGAATACATCAGCTAAGGATCTAGCCCTTTGTGTGACATGCTGAGCTGTGCAGGTCTAGCACCTTTTCATACAACCAGTGGGCCCACGCTGTGCTTGCATGCCTTGATGCACTGCTCCAGTTATTGGTAGGGAATGTTTTTTCCTTCAAGAAAGAGCCAGTGAAGACGCTCATTCTTCAAGAAAAGCCAGCAGCACAGGCCCTCCAGAAGGCAATGGAAATCAAACAACAAACATGAGCATCACTCTACCAAAGTAGACATCAGACCCAGCCTTAGAGTCAACAAGATGGCAAAAGTATGTACTGAGCTCCAAAACTTGAGAGAGCAAGCAGAAGAAATCAAGCCTTGGAGGAACGGAACTCAAGACAAGCCCTTTTGTTCTGTGCTTTTATTTGAACATGTAGCCAGTTCCCACTCACTCTTTAAAAAAACTAAAAAAAACCATGGAAATTCTGCATAAACTCTTTTTGCAGAGAATTTAATAAATGCATAAGACAGGAAAAATCAAAGTAGTTTAACTCAGTCGTATTGCTTGCGCTGTCCGAACCAGTAAGGCATACTGCAATTGACACAGAGTACTTTAAAGTACTGTACATGCAAAAGAAGGTAAAAATTATAGTTGCTGTGGGAAACAGATCTTAGAATTTCCCAAGGAGTGTTTAAGTTCTTGGCTATCGTATTGCCTTTACTTCTGCTTTTTTTTTTCCTCTCCCCAGCCCAGGAATAAAAATCACATTAAACTGAGGAGAATCATTTGATAAGGTAACTCAGGCATGCAGAAGAGTTAACAGATTCTGGATTATATTTTAAAACATGAATTTTAAGCATAATCATTTATAATGGGTTCATAGGTGGCATGAGGAGAATGGTTATGGTTATATAAAAGCCCCATAATGCCTCTTTAAGAAGAGGTGCTGGAAGAGTTTGACTGTGGTTCACAACACTCACACTCTAAACATGCGTCAAAGACAGCCTCAGAACCCCAAGCGTGTTCTCCAATGCATAGACAAACGTATTCAGGACTCATTAAAGCTGGAGTAAATGATGCCATTGAGCTCAAATGAATGAGAGAGGGTAGAGACATGGACACACACGCAACCTGTGGATTCTGCTTTCACACTGGTTCAAAACTGGTGAAAGCCAACTGACTTAAAACTTGGAGTTATTCCTGATTTAAACCAGTGTATGAGAGGTAAGCCAAGTCCACACTACAAACATGTGACACTAACAACTGAGTTTTCCTTATTTCTGAGGTGAGTGTATCCCCAGTCACCAAATTCCGCTGTGCACCTCCATCAGAGTTGTTTGACCACTGCACACTTCCTCAGAAACAAGGAGGATCTGCCAGCAATCTGTACCATTATCAGAGATGCTGTTGCTTAGCAACGTTAAAATAGCCATTCCTGTATTGCCCATAACTGTCCACACTAACTAGTTTCGAGCTCATAATCTGCCCAACCTAACACAGGGCCAGTTTCTGTCCCCCATATTCCCATGGATAGTACCTCCCTCCTCCAGCAGCCTGGGGCCGCTCACTCCCAGAGTCAGGGACTTAATGCGAGCAAGGCAGACAACCATCCAACCCAGCATTAGATGGGTTAGGGTTCAGCTACTTGATACTGTCTCAGGCACTATAGCCACGAGCACCATAGCAACTGTCCCACTCTTGGAGGGTACATCTACATGGCAAAATAAGACCACTGGAGCAAGTCTCAGCTGGCTCAGGATTCACACTATGGAGCTAAAATAGCCATGTAGGACACTCAGGAGCCTGGGCTCCAGCCTGAGCCAAAAACCCAGTGAGGGGGGAGCGTACACACATATTTAGCACGTGAGCCCAACTCAGCTGACTCAGCCTTTGAGACTCGGTTGTGGTGGTGGTGGTAGTGGGAGGGTGGGGTTGGGATCTGCGTAGACGTACTATGAGGGACACCCCATTCAGGCTTGCCTTTCTCCACTTACCTGCTTCCATGCACTCCACTGCTCCCCTCTCAATCTTTCCCCCACCCTCAACTCTGCTCCTTCTGCCATTACTCATATTCATCCCTTATCCCCTTCTCATTGTCTAGCCTTCTCTAACTTTATCTCTTCTCTCTGACAGCCGTTGCCACAAAAACAGTGCAATGTCCAGTCGCACCCTTGCCCCTGAAAGGACAGTTCACACCGAGAGCTCCTTCTGCCAGCTCCTCTTCGGCATTGCTTGATTTTTATCAGCTACTTAGTTTCCACTGAGCTGTGGCAGGATCCTCTCCATCCTGATGCAGGATCTCTCTCAGATGACCAGTTTCTCCTTGACCAATTGGATTTCACAGCTGTTCTCAAGACCGAGAGTTGGGATCCTGGAATCTGGCCATCCCATCCTGCTCTGTCCTCTGTCTCCACGTGCCTTTCCATCTGTCATCATGGGAGAGGTCTGCACCTACGCCACAATGGTGTAAAGTGCAAGGCAACAGAGAATCAGGCCCACAATCTCGCAACCTGGGCAATTTTCTGCTTAAGGGAATCTTGGCACAATTATCCATGCACACTAATAGCACTTAAAGTGCTTGCTCTGTTTGGAAGAGCATCTCACCTTCTGACTCAATAGACCAATTACACATGCACATATCAGTGTCAGAGCTGCTGACTAGAGTGACTCAGTTAAAGTTTCTCCACTTTTCACTCCCGTTAGCCTCATAGATACAGCGCAGCTCTTGGAGAGGGAGCTGGAGCCCATTCCTTCTTGTGTGAATACACTTCAGCTCGGGGACAGACAGCTGAAGTCTATTTCTTCTGGGACATCAACACAATTGTTAACTAATTTGCCGCCATCACATTGTTCATTCTGTCTCCTTCCCCTATCCTTGTCTGTCTTTATTTAGATTGTAAGGTCTTCCAGGCAGGAACTATCTACCCCCTGTGTTTGTACAGCATCTGACACAATGGGGCCTCATTCACAGTTTGTCACTAGGCACTGCCAAATAAACCACGATTAATAAATAAATAAGAACTGCCAGTTGGTTCTACTTGTGCAAACCACAGGGAAATCAGATAGCATAATTTGGCTTACAGATCCTTGCTTACCAATGATGGTTAGCACCGGAAAATAGGAGCCATTTGTTTCTCCAATCTCTTGGTGCGTTTCCAAAGCTGGCAGTTAAACATGGAGCCCACACTGCCATTTTTAGTCGATGTTCAAAACAGAATTGCACTTCAACAAATAATAGTTGGTGGACTGTGGATTTCGTTTGTTTGTTGCTGGCCTTCCTTTGACACATCCTGCAATGATCACTGCCAAAGGCTAGATCACAAACGTAATATATCAGTAACCTGATCTTTAAAGGCAAATCTTATGTCCCTCCATAACTCTGCTGCTAAATCTAAGCAGCGACCAGAAATAAGTGTTGTATGTTATTTGACTGCCATCTAAGTAGGGTGTGGGAAGAGAAAAGGGGAGAAGTATTCTCTTCAAGCAACAGTAGAAGACAGACTAATAGAAAGAAATGATCCCAAGGAGGGGTACACAAAAGCTCCTACTCATGCTGGGACTCGGCTCACGTTATCACCAGTTGCCCCTGAGCATGATCCAAACTTTGTGCCAGAATTCCATTCATGGCCTCTGAGAGGGCCAGTTGGGGCTCTGTTTTCGTAACTATATCCACACGGTGAGGGGACTCTCCAGCCTCTCTGAGTCAGGCTGCTCCCCTCTTTGAATCCTTTGGAGTGGGACTCTTGCTATGGTTCCCTTGGTGTGGGAATGACAAAGAAACCCTGTATTTGGCTTCTTTTGTCCCTTCAGACTCCATCAGGGTGACTGCCTGCTATCCTGGGCCCAGCCCCATTACAAAGCCAGCACCGGCATCCCTTGAAAGCAATAGTCAGGGGAAATGCTAACAGCAAGCCTAAAAAAATATTTCCTAAGTCTAGAAATCCAACCATGAAAAGTCCATTCACCATCTATGATGCTATCACAAATGTGCTGTAATCTGACCAAACCATCTCCCTGCACTGAGTCAGACAGTCCCCTCCAAAGCCAAGGCTGGGGTCATCAGCCAGATAATGTCTCAAAGGTTTACTCTTCACCACCCACAACATACCTGGTATGTGGATAAATAGGGGGATTCAACTACTAGTCCTCCCAATGGAAACTGGCAGTTCGCCCCCTCCCCCAACTCCAGGTTCAAAGGCACAACACACTAATCCCCAGACGGTCCACTTATCCCTTTATTTGTTGAATGAAGTTATTTATACGAGAGGGTTTGCAGAGATACCGAGAACTCATTTGCAGGGACATCCTGTAGCAATAATCCTTTTATCTATTTATTTATAGAAAGATATTTATGCAGGATAAAACACCCGCTGAGATGCAGCTACCCAGCTCACACATTGGCTGTGCTCTACACAAAGCTTCTAAGGGAGGAGAAGAACTCAAAGCAATACAGACATAGGGCTCTATAGAGAGGCAGTGTAGTTCCGTGGATTAAGTGTGCATCTGGGGTCCTCGGTTCTAGCCCTGGCTCTACCTTTAGTTACTATGTAGTCTCAGGCAAACCACTGAGATAAAGAGAGGAAGTCTCCCCATCTGGGAAATGAGGGAGATAATACTTTCTTAATTACGGCAATGTGGTCTAGTGGATAGGGCACTGGACTGGGGCTCAAGAAACCAGGATTCAGTTCCTGCCACTGGATGGGTGATCTTGGGCAAGTCATAGAATCACAGAATATCAAGGTTGCTCAGGAGGTCATCTAGTCCAACCCCCTGTTCAAAGCAGGAACAATCCCCAACTAAAATCATCAATCATGTCACAGCCCTTCTCTCTGCCTCAGTTTCCCCATCTATAAAATGGAGATAATGATTCTGACCTCCTGCGCAAAGTGCTCAGATCTACAGAGCCAAAGCACTAGGTATTATAATTTATAATTACACAGCAGATCTGAAAGCACTTTACAAAGGGAGGAAAGTAGTATTATCATCCCCATTTTACAGCTGGGGAAACTGGCACAGGAAGGTGAAGTGATTTAGGCAAGATTACCCAGCAGGTCAGTGATAGAGCCAGGAAAATAACCCAGGTGTCTGGACTCCCAGTTGAGTGTCTTATACACTAGACCAGGGGTGGGCAAATTTTTTGGCCCAAGGGCCACATTTGGGTATGGAAATTGTATGGCAGGCCATTAATGCTCCTGAAATTGGGGGCTGGGGTGTGGGAGGGGTAAGGGCTCCCGCTGGGGGTATGGTCTCTGGGGTGGGGCCACAAATGAGAAGTTCAAGGTGCCGGAGGGCGCTCTGGGCTGGGGCAGGGGGCTGGGGTGCAGGGGAAGGAGTGAGGGCTCCAGCTGGGGGTTTGGGCTCTGGGGTGGGGGTATGGGTGGGGCTGAGGGGTTTGGGGTGCAGGAGGGTGCTACAGGCTGGGACCTAGGGGTTCGGCGGGTGGGAGAGGGATCAGGGCTGGGGTTTGAGGCATGGGAGGAGCTCAGGGTCTGGGCAACACTTACCTCATGCAGCTCCCAGAAGCAGCAGCATGTCCCCCCATGCAGCTCCTACATGGAGGTATGGCCAGGTGGCTCTGCGCGCTGCCCCGTCCGCAGGCGTCACTCCCGTAGCTCTCGGAAGCAGCGGCATGTCCCCCCTCCGGCTCCTACAGGGGGTGCAGCCAGGTGGCTCCGCACACTGCCCCGGCCACAGGAGCCATCCCTGCAGCTCCTGTTGGCCACGATTCCCGGCCAACGAGAGCTGCAGGGGCAGTGATTGGGGCGGGGGCAGCATGTGGAGCCCTTTGGCTGCCCCTACATGTGGGAGCCACAGCGGGGACATGTCACTGCTTCTGGGAGCTGCGCGGAGCCACAGCATACATGGAGCAGGGCAAGCCCCCGATCCACTCCACGGCTGGAGTGCTGGAGCGGGACAAGCCCCAAACCACACTCCCCGGTGGGAGCTCGAGGGCCGGATTAAAACATCTGATGGGCTGGACACAACCCGTGGGCTGTAGTTTGCCCACCCCTGTAGTAGACCAAGCTCTTTGTCCTCCTTCCTATTGGTATTATAATTTTAATACCCTACAGAAATCCTGTGCATGAACTTAATTGCATGACAATTAGCTGGTCTCCAAGGAGTAGCTGCACTGGCTTTGGCATTGGCTTATTCCCTTAGTCTAGTTTTATTTCTAATTTAGCTAGCATCTGAATTTTAATTTTTCCCCTTTAAAGGAGGGATAAGCCCGAGCCAAAATGCCAGATCCACACACCCTTGCCTATGGGACAAGTTCTGAACCAGAGCCAAACACTTTATACTTCCTCCCTCTTTCATATCTTTCAGACATTTGTTGTGACCCCACCTTCCCTGAGTTGTCACGCAGCCACCCTACAGCTATTTAGCTCTTTTAATCTTCCTTCCTCCACCAGTTTTGCTGTTCTTTTCAGAACACACTCCAGCTTCCTGACAACGCAATGTCAGGACCAGAACCGCACCAGTTCTAATGTAGGCAGGGCTCAGGAGGAGTTACCGCCCTGTCGCGAAATCCAGCTCATGACACCATAGTAAAAATGCTGTAGCCCTGTCTACCAGTGCTTAGCAACATTGCAGGGCTACAAGAATCTGGCTTTCCTCTCACAGATGCACCTAGGGAGAATGGTGGGCTTGGCAGACTCATTGTAGTCATCCGCCTGCTGCTAGAGGTGCTGCATGCTTTCCACCGTGGGCAAAGCATGTACCAGTGCCTCCCCATTCCCTCGTATTCAAGCAAAACATACCTCCCCCCTTTGCCAAAAGAAGGAACTCCAAATAGCCAAAAGAAGGAACTCCCCTAAATTCTGTAAATGCAGCCATGGGAGCCTCTCTAGTGGCTGCCCCTCTGCTGCACAGGGTGCAAACACTAACAGAATAACAGCCCTTAACTATGTCTTTGCTAGAATCTGAATGTGAGTTTTTTTCTGTAATGCTCCTTGCTGGGACTGTGAAGGGAAGGCACATTCATGTCACAGGCTCCCTCTCCTGGTACAGCATGAAGCAGCAACAACTGCAGCCTTTCAGAAAGCAAACCCCAGCAGCAAGGAGCTAAAAAATTATCCCTCCTAGGAAGGCTGGGAGCAAGCAGAGGAGCCTGAGTAATTAAGAAGGGACACTTCTCTCCCCAGGAAGCAGCAGAGCACAGGCCCCATATCACTGGGTGCACTGCTAGCCCTGTAAAAGAGGTGCTCACTTTCTGCCCAATATGGAGGCACTTGGAGGTGGGTAGTTCCCAAGATATATCAGAATGGCAGGCTTGGCAGCAAGGTATGCTGGGAAAGAGGGAAATGGATAGAAAACAGCCTCTTTCTATCAGGGCTGGTCCACACTACGGGGGGGAAATCTATCTTAGATACGCAACTTCAGCTACGTGAATAACGTAGCTGAAGTCGAATATCTAAGATCGGATTACTCACCCGTCCACACCGCGCGGGATCGATGTCCGCGGCTCCCCCTGTCGATTCTGGAACTCCGTTGGGGTTGATGGAGTTCCGGAATCGATATAAGCGCGCTCGGGGATCGATATATCGCGTCTAGATTAGACGCGATATATCGATACCCGAGCAATCGATTTTAACCCGCCGATATGGCGGGTAGTCTGGACGTAGACTCAGTATCATGAGCAAAGGGTTGTTTGTGAGCCTCCATAGCGAGGAAAGGAGAGCCTAAGGAGTATGTCTGACACAGACCTGAAACTGGCTGGTGAAGCAACCTTTCAGTTAGAGGGGTCTCCCATATAATTTCTGAAGTCTGTTGTCTGGGAGACCTGATTACACTGGACCCCTCAGGGTCAGACAATGAGGGAATGGAGGAGAGAATGTTGGGAGTGAGCTGGGGAAGTGCACCACTGAAAACCCCAAGGCACGGCCAAAGGGGAGAGCAGTTCCCACAGTGAAACATTCCAAGGAGTGCATTTTAAGGCTTCCCTTAGACATAACGCACTGGGGGAGCAAAGGGAACATGCTCTTCTCTCCCGCCACACACACACACGCAGACTCACTTTTTCTCTTCTTGTTTCTATCCCCACTCAAGGACACCTACATCCTACTGATTTTCCTCTCCATGCCAAACTTCTTCCCTCCACCTTGACTAGGAAAATACCTGACATGAGGAAATACAGAAGGAAAAAGACATGGCTAGATGCGTAGTGGAGCAGCGATGTGACTGGGGAAGGCTGTGCATCTGGAAAGAAGTAATGGCATGGCTTTGCAATTCTATTTTGTTAACTGGATTGGAGTTTTCATCTTTCATCCATGGTGGAAGTTACTCCCTTGTATTTCCCCTGCATCATCAGAAAGAATTTGTGAAGAAGGTATTTTACTCTGAAATGATATCTCCTGCAGCAGGTAGAGAAATAGTGAGTTTGGGGAAATTGGGAAGAGAAAGTAATGGAGAGGCTGGAGCAGGAATCTTTAAAGAGCCGTTTGGTGGTGAGTCAATGCATCTTGCTGGCCATCTATATTAGGGCTAAAATTAATACCTAGCTTTTCATCAGCAGATCTCAAAGTGCTTTACAAAGAAAGGGAGTTTCACTATCCCCATTTTACAGATGGAAAAACTGGGAGCAGGAAGTAACTTGCCCAACCTCACTCAGTGGGCCAGTGAATCTAGGTTTCCTGAGTTGCAGTCCAGTGCTCTACCCTCTAACTTCCACCTCTATGGACTGGTAGTTAAGACTGGGAAGTGGAAGCACTGTTATCCACGTCAAGCATTTAAAAGATATGAATCAGGCCCTCCAAAACCATGAGATTGGCTTAAAAATAATGAGATTCTTTTAAAAAATGCATTTTGGTTCTTTTCATTTGCTTCTTGGTTTAACAGTCTTTGGGGTCCACTTCAGTTGTGTTGTTAACCTTGTCTCCACAACTGTGAGGGCTAGAGACTTACTTTTCTTTTGTAAATGGAAGCTGAGATTCTCCCACATCCACGTGATTCAAGGAGCTGGGGCTTTAATAAATTAATCCAGTATCACAAGACTCGCATTAAAATCATGAGCATTAGCAATGCTGTGCGAGTTTATTTTCACTGCCACAACCTGTGTGTGACCTTGAACAAGTGCTTTCACCTTTCTGAGCCTCATTTCGTCCATCTACAGAAAAGGCTTAACAACATTTATCTACCCCACCCGGGTGATGTGAGGCTCAGTTAGTATTAGAGCTCCTTAGATAACAGGCACAAAGGGATCAGTGTCCCATCTGACATAGAGGTCCTGGCTAACACTCCAAACAAAGACTGCACTGCTGGAGGTGCTGTACTCGATCAGTTTCGTAACACTGATCTTTGCACTGAGCACATGCCCATGTTCCCATAGTCCAGCATCACATGTAGAAGCCAGGTAAAGCCATGCTACTACCACCACCCCCAACCTGAAACATGCTCCATCTCCCAGCATCCCTGCTCACCACCTTTCTCTGAACACACAAACTCAGATCACGAGAAGGAGCCATGCAGTCCCACAGCAGCACTTGTGAAAGCACTGATACACATAGGAAAAGACTAAGCACAAACCAGTGTCACATCACTTACTGTGACCCCAGTTTCACCCCTCCTGGAAGGTCAGTACTGTGGTATGGCTGGAGCGGTCACAGTGTACTTGCTTTATAAATAATTTTCCAGTAAAAAGTGAGACACATATTTTTGGGACATTGGTACTGGTAGCCAAATTAAAACCCAACTTTACTGTTAGCCCAGTCTATTTATACTGACTTGCGGTTACTTGAACTAATCACACGAGCAGCTGCAGAGGCACAGAAAATAAAACTATGTGGTTCCAATCCAGGCATTATCTTTTCAGTGTTACAAATCAGTCCTGCACCCTGGAAGTAGGTGGTGTGCTGAAGCAAAGGTTATTTGTTTGGGGAAGGGACAGGAGAGAGAAAAATTAACCTTTATTATACACCAGTCACTCATATTCAAGAGCTAAGCTTCTGTACCTGTACATACATCAAAGGGCCGGAAGCTGAAGACGACACTGACTGGCAGCCACTGTGACAGCATTCCCAGGAAGTCCTGCCCATTGGAGTTGGTGCTTCCTCCTGCTGCTGCTGGAGAGAGGCATCAATGGCAGAAATAGACCTGCTAACAT
The DNA here is from genome assembly GCF_025201925.1 of Gopherus flavomarginatus. Lineage (NCBI taxonomy): Eukaryota > Metazoa > Chordata > Testudines > Testudinidae > Gopherus > Gopherus flavomarginatus. The sequence continues at coordinate 37,246,544 of NC_066625.1, read as the reverse complement.
GTCTGAAATTCTGTCAGGGTAATTCTCTTTAATTAGCTGGGGTTTAGCAATTGCCAGAGGGGATGCAGATACCTGCTTTGGGCACATAATCATGCTAATTGCTCACTGCACATCAGTGAGTCCCTACTTTGTAAACAAAAAAAAAAAAAGTGTCATTGCAGTGCAAATAGGACCTCCCTTGTTCAGGACTCATTCAAAAGACCCCTACATAGTAATAGCATGGTGCTTGGTTTGTGAACCCTGGAACGCACCAAGAGTGAATCCATCCTGCTGGGATCTGACCTTATTGTTCCAAGGTATCTAAGATTTTTAGAACTGCTTCTGAGCCCCTAACCCTAATCCATCAAGTGAAGTAATCTCTTCACCCTCACCACCACTTTGCCATGCTCTCTGCTCTACTGCCTTTGCCCCCGTTGCTCTACCGGCTGCACAAGAAGTCCTCTAGCTCCCAGGTCCTTCTCCTCTACTCTCTAAGGAGCAGCAGTTCAGAGGCTGATGTGCTCTTCACTTCTCCCCACTCCCCCCTCCTGCGCAGATTCATACCAAGGAGATATGGCTTCCTTAACTCATGAGCGAGAACCTCTCCCCACAAGCTTCACTGCTGGAGAAGGTGACAGGCAAAAGCCTGCTCCCTCCTGTAAGCAAGATAAGAAAGTCTGTAAATGCTTTACACATCCACTTTGCCCCCAGACAATGGCCAGGACAACCAAGGGCTCTTACATGCAGACTGGATTTGCCCAGAGGAGCCCTGGGATCTGGGTTGGCGGGGAGGTGATCATGCCTGAAGCACATGGCTTCAATGTCACAGCAAGGCACTTGAACATGTTGCATGTTGCATGAGGGCCAGTCTACACTGGAGATAAAGCTGTGGCCATCTGCTTGAGCTAGCGTGCTTCAAGTAGAAGTGTAGACGCAGCGGCCTGAGAGACTAGCTGTCCGAGTACACACCTACGGTCTTGGATGGAATCAAACTTGGCTGGCTAGCCGCTTCTACCGCAAAAGATACACTTCAATTTTGACATGATAGCACGAACGGAGCTGGCAATTGCACCCCCAGCTTCAGTGCAAAGCATCCAGGAGCATCAGTTGGGTGTTAACCTTCAAACAGACATAGCATTAAAATCTTGCAGAGTCCCACTTTACTTGCACCTCTCGCGGGCAGACACAGAGATGGTGCCTCCAGACATCCTGCAAAAGGTCGCCTACTTTTAAAGCACAGGGTTCAACTGACTCTTCCAGTAGCACATTCCAAAGTCAGGGTCCCCCTGCTCAAGTTAAATGACAAACACCAGTGAAACTGAACAGTGAACATCCACCACCAACATATGCGAGCACTTCTGCTGCCCCCTCCCTGCTGGACCGTAGCACTCCCACTGTTACCCCTCCCTTCCCACTATGAGGCATATTTACCCATGGGTTTCACCATATATTCCCAGCTATCTCTTCCCCAGCACCCAGGTCCTAACCCTGAAACCGGTTCAAACTTTTCAGTGAAACAGAGGGCTAGCTGACTGACCTCCCAAAAGCTGCCAGCACATTTCCCTCCTCAGTACCTTCCCACTCTGCCAGCCTGGAGCTTGCTTAAGAAAGCTCTTCTCAAGGCTTGCAGGAGGGACACTCAGACAAATTAATACTCCCTACCTGCTCTGTCCTCTGCTTCGGAGGACACAGATCCTGTCCCTGACACAACGGTCCAGACACTCCATTCCTAGGAGCTGAGCTGTTTGCCACAGCTTATTAATAAGTGAATGCGCAGTGAGAGAGTGTCTTAAGAGGACCAAAGAATCCTGTGGCACCTTATAGACTAACAGACGTTTTGGAGCATGAGCTTTCATGGGTGAATACCCACTTCCTCAGATGCATGTAGTGGAAATTTCCAGGGGCAGGTATATATATGCTAGCAAGCAAGCTAGAGATAACGAGGTCAGTTCAATCAGGGAGGATGAGGCCCTGTTCTAGCAGTTGAGGTGTGAAAACCAAGAGAGGAGAAACTGGTTCTGTAGTTGGCAAGCCATTCACAGTTTTTGTTCAATCCTGAGCTGATGGTGTCAAATTTGCAGACGAACTGAAGCTCAGCAGTTTCTCTTTGAAGTCTGGTCCTGAAGTTTTTTTGCTGTAGGATGGCCACCTTAAGGTCTGCTATAGTGTGGTCAGGGATGTTGAAGTGCTCTCCTACAGGTTTTTGTATATTGCCATTACTAATGTCTGATTTGTGTCCATTTATCCTTTTCCGTAGAGACTGGCCAGCTTGGCCGATGTACATAGCAGAGGGGCATTGCTGGCATATGATGGCGTATATTACCTTGGTGGATGTGCAGGTGAATGAACCAGTGATGGTGTGGCTGATCTGGTTAGGTCCTGTGATGGTGTTGCTGGTGTAGATATGTGGGCAGAGTTGGCATCGAGGTTTGTTGCATGGATTGGTTCCTGAGCTAGAGTTATTATGGTGCGGTGTGCAGTTACTGGTGAGAATATGTTTCAGGTTGGCAGGTTGTCTGTGGGCAAGGACAGGCCTGCCACCCAAGGCCTGTGAAAGTGTGGGATCATTGTCCAGGATGGGTTGTAGATCCTTGATGATGCGTTGGAGGGGTTTTAGCTGGGGGCTGTATGTGATGGCCAGTGGAGTCCTGTTGGTTTCTTTCTTGGGTTTGTCTTGCAGTAGGAGGCTTCTGGGTACACGTCTGGCTCTGCTGATCTGTTTCCTTATTTCCTCGTGCGGGTATTGTAGTTTTGAGAATGCTTGGTGGAGATTTTGTAGGTGTTGGTCTCTGTCTGAGGGGTTAGAGCAGATGCGGTTGTACCTCAGTGCTTGGCTGTAGACAATGGATCGTGTGATGTGTCCGGGGTGGAAGCTGGAGGCATGAAGGTAGGCATAGCGGTCGGTAGGTTTTCGATATAGGCTGGTGTTAATGTGACCATCACTTATTTGCACTGTGGTGTCAAGAAAGTGGACCTCCCGTGTAGATTGGTCCAGGCTGAGGTTGATGGTGGGGTGGAAGCTGTTGAAATCGTGGTGGAATTTTTCCAGAGTCTCCTTCCCATGGGTCCAGATGATGAAGATGTCATCAATGTAGCGTAGGTAGAGAAGGGGCGTGAGTGGACAAGAGCTGAGGAAGCGTTGTTCCAGGTCGGCCACAAAGATATTGGCATATTGTGGGGCCATGCGGGTGCCCATAGCAGTGCCACTGATCTGGAGATATATATTGTCATCAAATTTGAAATAGTTGTGTGTAAGTATAAAGGCACAGAGCTCAGCAGCCAGTTGTGCTGTGGCATCATCAGGGATAGTGTTCCTGACAGCTTGTATTACATCTGTGTGTGGGATGTTTGTGTAGAGAGCCTCTACATCCATGGTGGCTAGGATGGTGTTTTCTGGGAGGTGACCAATGCATTGTAGTTTCCTCAGGAAATCAGTGGTGTCATGGAGATAGCTGGGAGTGCTAATGGCATAGGGTCTGAGTAGAGAGTCCATATATCCAGACAGTCCTTCAGTGAGAGTGCCAATGCCCGAGATTTCCAGGATTTCCGGGTTTGTGGATCTTGGGTAGTAGATAGAATAACCCTGATCGGGGCTCTAGGGGTATGTTGATTTCTTCTGGTGTTAGTGTAGGGAGTGTCCTGAGTAGGTGCTGTAGTTTCTTAGTGTATTCCTCAGTGGGATCTGAGGGAAGTGGCCTGTAGAATTTGGTATTGGAGAGTTGTCTGGTGGCCTCCTTTTGGTAGTCAGACCTGTTCATGATGACAACGGCACTTCCTTTATCAGCCTCTTTGATGATAATGTCAGGGTGGTTTCTGAGGCTGTGGATGGCACTGCGTTCTGCACGACTTAGGTTGTGAGGCAAGCGATGTTGTTGTTCCACGATTTCTGCCTGTGCACGCCAGCAGAAGCATTCAATGTATAGGTCCAGACTGTCATTTCGACCCTCAGGAGGAGTCCATGTGGAGTTCTTCTTCTTGTGCTGTTGGTGGGAGGGCACCTGTGTATCAGTGCACTGTTCAGTGTTGTCCTGGAAATATTCTTTGAGTCGGAGACGGCGAAAGTAATCAAGCAAGAGGAAGAGTAGGGTAACCAGAAAGCAAATGTGAAAAATTGGGATGGGGGTGGGGGATAATAGGAGCCTACATAAGACTAATGCTGCCAGTTCAGCGAAAGGGAATATTTTGCCAGGAGATCAGCTTAACATACGGACAAATAGGTGTTGCTGTGGTGATGAACATCAAATGAACATTCGTTTCGGGGAGAAGGGAAACAGCACAGATACAGTTTATCCTACCAAATATTGTATCTTAGAAGCAAATGATCCTGAAAAATTGAATACAAAAAATAAAAACCCATATCAAGAAACACTGGGAGTGCCAGATGGGACCAGACCTGTTGTCCACCTACTCCAGTATCCTGTCACTAAGGGTTTGTCTACACAGGAAAGTGAATCCAAATTAACTTTAAAAGTGAATTAGTGAAACTGAATTAAATCCCTGTGTGGATGCTCTTCCTCTGAATTAAACTAGCCTTAATTCAGTTAAGGCCACTTGAATTCTGAATAAGAGTCCACATAGGGATTTAATGTCAGTTAGCTAATCCACGTTAAACATTGATTCAGATTTACTTTCCAGAATGTCCCCATCTATACAAGCCAGCTACTTCAAACAACGGTGCCAAGAAACCTTGAAGTAGCATCTATGGAACAATGAGTTCCAGGGGAAGTTCCCTCCTGACTCCCATGAAATGGAGGTCAGCTTGTGCCCTGATGCATGAGGTTTATAGACCTCCACAAACTTTTTTTTTAACCTTTACTACTGTGTCTCTGAATATTCTTGCTATCCATGTAACTATCTCAGTCTTTTGTGAATCCTGCTAAGCTCTGGGCCACACTGAGATCTTGTGGCAGTGAGCTCCACAGGCTAATTGCACAAGGTGTGAAAAAGTGTTTCCTTTTATCAATTCTGATTTCAAATCACTTTTTAAAAAGGCACCCAAATGACTCTATGGCAGAAGTTAAATAATAACCCATAGCTTTTTATATATAAAAAGCTTAATGTGTTTTACACAGGCAGGAGACAATCTTTATCCTCGTTGTACAGATTAGAGGGGGAAACGGTTATTTACTTTCTCGTAACTGTTGTTCTTCGAGATGTGTTCATGTCCATTCCAGTCAGGTGTGTGTGCGCACACATGCACGGTAGCCAGAAGATTCTTCCCTAGCAGCATCCATCGGGTCAGGCCTGGGCGCCCCCTAGAGTCATGCCTTCATTGCGCTCAATATAGATCCCTGCTGACCCGCTACCCCTTCAGTTCCTTCTTGCCGACTACTCCAACAGAGGGATAGGAGGGTGAGTATTGGAATGGACATGAACAACACATCTCGAAGAATAAGTTATGAGAAGGTGAATAACCATTTTTAATTCTTCGAGTGCTTGTTCATGTCAATTCCAATCAGGTGACTCACAAGCCTAAGTTCAAGAGGTGGGATCAGAGTCTTCCACTGATTGGAGCACCGCTCATCCAAAGGCTGCATCATCTCTGGCCTGCTGGGTAATCACATAGTGCATGGTGAAAGTGTGGATGGAGAACCACGTCGCCACTCTACAGATTTCCTGAATGGGGACCTATGCCAGGAACGCTGTTGATGAAGCCTGCACCCTGGTAGAGTGCACAGTGACTGGAGGTGCAGGAACCCCGTGCAGCATTCACGAATGTCAGACGTGATCCATGATTAAATGTGTTGTGATGATACCGGCAGACCTTTCAGTCTGTCTGTCCACTGCCACGAATAACTGGACCGATTTTCTGAACAGCTCTGTTCTCTCGATGTAAAAGGCTAGCGCCTTGTGGACATTCAGTGAGTGAAGTCTCTGCTCCCTGCCAGTGAAGTGCGGCTTAGAATAGAATACCAGGAGAAAGATGTCCTCGTTGATGTGAAACTGTGACACAACCTTCAGTAGGAAAGCAGGATGATGCCTGAGCTGAATCTTATCCTTATAGAACACAGTGTAAGGAGGCTCGGATGTTAAGGCCTTGAACTCAGACACCCTCCTGGCTGAGGTTATCGCTACCAGAAATGCCACCTTATAAGAGAGGTAGAGCAGGGAGCATGTCACAAATGGTTCCAAGGGTGGTCCCATGAGCCTAGAGCAGACCAGGTTGAGGTCTCAGGTAGGGACTGGCTGACGGATGTGGGGGTACAGTCTGTCGAGCCCTTTTAAAAATCGGCTGATCATAGGGTTAGCAACCACCAAGCAGCCCCCCGCACCTGGATGGAAGGCTGATATGGAGGCTAAGTTCACTCTTATTGAAGACAACAAAGCAAGAGAGATGGCTGAGGATGGTGAAGGGGACCCCTGAGCACACCTCCTGAGGGTCTACCCACCACAGGAGGGAGTTGAGGACTGGGCAAGGCAGGGTCACGCTCTTGTCCAAGCTGTCCCAGGCTGGGCGATACACTGATGCGAGCCACACCTGAAGAGGTCGAAGCCGGAATCTGGCATGTTGCACCATGCAGGTACAGGCAGCCATGTGTTCCAGAAGCTATAGGCAGTTTCTTGCTATTGTAGTGGAAACCTGTCTGAGGCCTCAAATGATGTCGGCCAGGGCCTGAAACCTCGTTTCTGGCAGGTATTCCCTGGCTTGAGTCGAATCCAGTACTGCCTCTATAAACTCTATCCTCTGGACCGGGGACAGAGCCGATTTTGCTTCGTTTAGAAGGGACCCAGGTTGTTGAAGTTGGCTCTGATGAATCTGACCTGAGCTTCCACTTGGGTCCTGGAGTGGCCCCTGATCAGCCAGTCATCAAGGTATGGAAATACCTGGTGCCTGCGCAGGAATGTAGCAACGACTGTCATGCACTTGGTGAAGACTCGAGGTGCTGCTGACAGGCTGAATGGAAGGACTGTGAATTGGTAGTGGGTATTGTTCACCACAAACCTGAGGTACTTTCTGTGAGGCTGAGTAATTGTGATATGAAAATACATGTCCTTCAAGTCAAAGGCAGCATACCAGTCTGCTGGATCCAGCAAGGGGATGATGGAAGCCAAATAGACCATGCGGAAATTGAGTTTCTTTATTAACTTGTTGAGTTCTCACAGGTCCAAGATGGGCCTGAGACCACCTTTGGCTTTCGGTATTAGGAAATACCAGGAATAGAAACTCTTGCCCTTCTGCTCCTGAGGAACCTCTTTCACTGCCCCTGGTGATAGGAGGGAGTGAACCTCCTGTATAAGGAGTTGCTCATGAGAGGGGTCCCTGAGGAGGGGGGTGGAAGGGCAGGAGAGCACAGAATTGGATGGAGTATAGCCTCTCTACCATGTGGAGCACCCAGTGCTCCAAAGTAATACAGGACCATGCATGCTAGAAAGGGGATAGTTGGGACAAAAAGGTAAGGCAGGATGGATCCAGATCTCGCTCTGGTGCGCCGTCCTCGACTGCACCTTCAAAAGGCTGGTTTGGCCCCTGAAGGCAGCTTGGATTGTCCCGAGCCCAGGCCAGAGGGTTAACATGGCCTTCTCTTGCCACTCCGATTTCTCCTTCTGGAGTCATCATAGCAGTTCTGATGACCAAACCATTAAGGAGGCTGTGGACGGAAGTGTCTTTGTTGAGTTGAAGGTGTATAGAGACCCAGGGACCTGAGGGTGGCTCTGGAGTCTTGAAAGCTGTTAAGCCTTTTGTTATTTTTTTCTGAGAAGAGAGTCTCACCCTCAAAAGGCAGGTCCTGAATGGTTTGCTGTACCTTGTAGGGGAGGCCAGAAACCTAAAGCCATGAGCCCATTCTCCTAGCCACTCCTGTGGCCATAACCCTGGTGGCCGCATCTGCCCCGTCAAATGCCATCTGAAGGGATGCCCTTGAGATCAATCTTCCTTCCTCAACCAACGCTTAAAACTCGGCATGGGAGTCTGAGGGGAGCAGCTCCGTGAATTTGGCCATCGCCTGCTGATGATGGACTGCTTATTGGATATGCGGAGCTGCAAACCCCCAGTGGAGTAGATCTTTCTTCCATAAAGGTCAAATCTTTTTGCCTCCTGATTCTTCAGGGAGGGAGCTTGGAAGCCCTGACGCTCACGCTGAGAGCATCGACCATAAGAGAGTCAGGTGTGGGATGAATGTATAAATGCTCGTAACCACTGGACAGCACAAAATAGCATCTTTTGTTGCGCTTAGCCATAGGGAGCAATGAGGCTGGGGTCTGCCACAGTTTTTATGGTGTCAGAGATGGTCTTTATGAGGGGCAGGGCAATACGAGCAGGTCCAGAGGGGGCGAGGATGTCCACCATTGGATCTGCATCCTCCACTACCTCCTCTGCCAGAATGCCCAGGCCTTGGGCAACCCTCCACAGCAATTGCTGCAGAACCCTGTTGTCCTCCAAGGTTGGGGCTGTCACTGTGCCTGCCAATGCCTCATTTGGTGAGGACAAAGAAGAGACTCCTGTGCGGGGTGGCTTCTCTCTTCCTTCTGCCCCACGGTACCTCGGTTTCTTGGGCTAGTGCCAACCCAGATAGTGTCACAATCCTCAGTGTAGGGGCTGCATACCCTGAAGCAGGCTCCACCAGTGTGAAAGTGCCATTAGTGCCGATGCCATTCTCAATGTTGGAGTCACTGTTGGAATCGCCACCAATGCCAGAATCGCCGCCGGTGCCAGTGCCACTGGGACCTATGGGCTTGGTGCTGGCTGCGCCGGAGGTGCCAAAATGGTAGCACCAGGTGGTAATGTGCCTATACCCAACCCTGCCAGTGCTGGCAGTGCTGGTGGGGGAATAAATGAGGCCAAGGCCACCAACGTTGCTCTGGAATGAGACCCTTGGCTGCAACCTTGGCTTTGATGAAAAGCCCAGGGAGTCCAAAAGGGCCATTGGGCAGGGGACTGCCATTGGGCTGGACACTGTGCTGGGTAAGGGTGCCGGTTCTGAGTTGATGTGGACTGTCTGCTCTCCTATCCTCTGGGACTGACAGAAGCCTGACTCCAACTCTGAGGGGTCTGAAAACGATGACCATGGGGGAGCGGTATTTCTAGGCACCCATGCTTTTGCACCAAGCGCTCAGGAATCGGTGTGGCTGGGTGTGCTCTGGTGCTGGGGAGAGGCGCGGTGGGGTCAGAGATCGGCAGGCCATCATAGTAGGCTTTCCCCTTGAAGGAGCCTGGTGAGTGACCAGTGCCAGTGACTTATCCCGTCTGGGCAGAGAGAGCAGTGCCAGCAGCGTAGCTAGTGGGGTGCAGGGGAAGCAGCTGCTTCACCTCAGCATATTTTCAAAAAAGCCCCGCCTTAGGTGGGGTTACCATGGCGCCAGAGGCAGGGCCCATGCTCCGCTCTGAAGCTTGGCCTGCCCGGCTTCCCCCAGCATGCTGCATACCCTACCCCTGCCGATCAGTTGTGTCTCCCAGCAGAAGGGAGACAGCTGATTGCACGGCAGGGAGGGGAGATGAAGAACTGAGCTCCAGCAAGCTAGGCTCCTGCAGGCAGGCTTTGCCGTCTTCCCCTAGTGTGCTGCATAAACCCTGCCCCCTCCTTGCCTCCCGATTAGCTGTCTCCCAGCAGGAGGGAGACAGACAGATAACCAGTGAGGGGAGGGGAGGGGAAAAGAACTGAGCTCCAGCAAGCTGGGCTCCTGGGGAGGAGGAGAGGCTGGTGCCTTGGGGAAGAAGGCGGTCGGTCGAGGCATGCCCCTATAGGGAGCAGGGGCACTCACCCACCAGTCAACTATTTATGGGGCCCATTGGGGCCCACAAGCCATCAGCTGTTCAGCAGGGGCAGTAGGGTAGCTAGTCGGGGAGTGCGAGTGCTTGCTGTTTAGCTGGTTTTTGGCCACCAGCCAATCAGCGAAGGGAACTGCTCCTGGAGCAAGGGGCTGAGCAGCTGAGAGACCCCACCTCTTTCTCCTACCTGCTTCTTGTGGCACTGTAGCAAGTGAGCTTTCTCTGGCTCTGCAGCAGCAGCTCCTAACCTCTCACCCAACTAAAGGCAGCCAGTAGCAGCAGCTGGTAAGTGTATTTCAAAAGGGGTCTTTCTTGTGGTGCGGGTGGCTTGGGGGGGACTGGAAACCCTCCAGGTGGCTGTGAGAGCCAGCACCTGGCTGCTGGTGGGATGGCCATTCGCATGGTTGGGGGTAGGGGGCTCAGCCAGAGGCATCTCCAAAAATATCCCCTGCACCTGGGCAGCTGGACCAGGACAGGCATTGGTGGTGGGGGAGGCACATCCCCTTGTCTCCTGTGGGGTCTGGTGTCCCTGCTTGCCCTCCCTGCCCAGGCAGAGAAGCCTGCCTCTCAGACACAGTGGCAATGTAGTGTACTTGGTTCCCCCTCCCTGGCATCTGGGTGACTGCCTCTTAGGGGGTGAGGGGTAGAAGGGAAGAGGCAGTGGGAAAGAGATAGGGGTGGAGGGGTAGGAGAGGAAAACAGACTATCAGGGGAAATCTTCATAGCAGTACAATCTCTGCCTTGGGGGTGTGGATGGAATTGTCTCCTAAGGGAAGGCTGGAACGAACTATCTGCTGTTGTAGTATGTGTTTAGTTTAGTCCATGTGCTCTGGCAAATACAAGTCCAGGCACCATTTGGGGGGCAGGGAAAGGTAGCCTGATTTTCCCGCTCCTATCAGGGGAAACCTGAATTGTCTCCTAGGGGAAGGGCTTGTGATCATGTTGGGAGGAGGGGGAGGCACTGCTGAGTCCGAGGGTTGAGTAATTCTCTGGTGATGGTGGTCATTAAGTTACTAATTGTCATTCATTTGCTGCACACAATGGCTGGTGATGGTTGTTTAACATCCACCCAGCCATTTGGTCAATGCCTTGTTTCTTGGGAGTTGCCTTCTGTAACTTCTCTAATTTCATCCCACTCTCCTGTGAGTACAAATTCTGGTTCTAAGGACCTAGATCCCATATTGCCTTGCACTGGGCTTAGGAATTAGTTCCTTGACATTCAACTCTTCCTATTGTGGCAGTGTAGATCCTGCTGTTAATACAGCTATTTGCAGGTGCCCTTGTGTTTAGCTGAAATTTGGACTCAGTTTAGTGGGGACGGACTCAGAGACTGAGAGCTAAACTGACACTACTATCCTAATGTGTGGATCCCAGTGTGCTTGTACTGTGAATTTTTGGCATGCACATTTGGCTGTATTTATCTCATTGTGCTGATAGTGCTACTTCCTTGGTGTGATGATGACATTATGCTAAGATCAGCAAAGAGTCCTGCGGCACCTTATAGACTAACAGATGTTTTGGAGCATGAGCTTTCATGGGTGAATACCCACTTCGTCGGATGCTGCTTTTACAGATCCAGACTAACACGGCTATCCCTCTGATATTATGCTAAGATGAATCGTGAAAATAGTGTCCTGGTGTGATGGTCACTCCGTGCTGTTCATGTGAATCTTGCATTTTTGTGTGCTGGGTTGGTGTAGCTCTGTTGTTCCCAGGAAATTAGAGCCACAAGGTGGGTGAGATAATATCTTTTACTGGAGCAACTTTTGTTGGAGAGAGAGAGACACACACAAGCTTTCGAGCTTTCATGGAGTTCTTTCTTCTTCCTGAAGAAGAGTTCTGTGAAATCTCAAAAGCTTGTCTCTCTCACCAATAGAAGCTGGTCCAATAAAATATTTTACCTCACTCACCTTGATATATATTAATGCCCCCTATATTACCTCACCCAGCTTTCCAGGAGTGAGTTTTCATGATGCCATGGGACGTGCTCTGACTGGTCCTGACTTCTCTGTATCAGCTCCTCTAGCTTGCACTGCAGCCCAGTACCTGGGGGCTGGGTGCCTGCAGCGCTGAGACTCTGTGAGATGAAGGACACGCAGACCCAGCTGGGAAGGGAAGGGCAGGGCACTCCTTCTCGGCCTCTCTCTCTCTTGCTGCCTCCTTTTCCCGAGTACCTCATGATGCATAGAGCCAGCGTGGCTAGCTGCTGCATTGGAGAGTCTCCCAGTGCAGCCCCCCACCCCCTCTCCCCCATGTGAACCCCCAACAGACCCTGCCCACTTCTGTCCAATTGTCTCTTATACGGGAGATTGTGTTCCCCCTGCTCCTGTGTGCTGCCTACTTCCAGGGGCCACAGATTGCAGAGCAGCCCCCTCAGGAGAGATGAAAGGGGCTCTCCCAATGGGTGCGTGCGCAGACCCCCGGAGCACTGCTTTGTCTGGTTATATCGGGTCACATTATATCGAGGTAGAGATGTAATTTGATATGTCAGGTGACGCCTTTTTTTTATGTGTTCACTCCCCCTGATGTCAGAACCTGGCTACGCCACTGAGCAGTGCGTGAGTTGAAGCAGTTCTTGGAACACCTCAGATGCCTCTGTTTGCAGTTCACAGAGGTGCAGCTCACGGCTTGGCTTCAGCGGGTGAGGAGGGTCTTGTCATAAACAGATAGTTAAGGGTTAATGTCTCTTTTACCTGTAAAGGGTTAACAAACAGGGAACCAAACACCTGACCAGAAGACCAATCAGGAAACAAGATACTTTCAAATCTCAGTGGAGGGAAGCCTTTGTTTGTGTTTGTTTATTGCTTTTAGTTTAGCTATTTTTAGTTTGCTTGTTGCTGCACTGGTGCTCATTGTTCCTGCTTTCTTGTGCTGGTGCACCCTCTTCTGTTTACTGCCTGAAATGCTGTTCCTCTGCTGCCTGCTTAGGGTTGCTTAGCAACAGAGTCTTTTTTAACTTTTCTAAGTAGCTATTCGGGATAGAGTAAAAAAAAACAAACTCTTTCATTTGCAGATGTGTTTTGCTGGTCTCTGTTGACTCACAGCTGGAGTCCTTTTGTTTAACAAAGACCCTTGTTAAACCTTAATCTCTCTGCCTTCAGTGTACTCAGAAGGAAGAGAGAAAGAAAAAAAAACCCTGCAGACTTGCTTTTAAAAACCCCCTTTTCTCTGCTTATAAGCAGCTAGCAGAGAAAAAAGAAAAATAATAATCTTACTGGCTTTTGCTTTTAACTCACTGGCTTTTGGATTCTTATCCCAACGCTGCATACCATGTCATAGTATCTTTCCCCAATCTGAACCTTAGAGTCCAAAAGTTGGGGTACCAGCATGAATTCCTCTAAGCTTAATTACCTGCTTAGATCTGATAAGCTGCCACCAATCAGGAATTCCAGTGCCTGATACACTCTAGTCCCCCCAAAACCTTCCCTGGGGACCCCCAAGACCCAGACCCCCTGGATCTTAACACAAGGAAAGTAAACTCTTTCCCTTACCCATGCCTCTCCTAGGATTTCACTCCCTGGGTTACCCTGGAAGATTACCGTGATTCAAACTCCTTAAATCTTAAAACAGGGAGGAATGTCCCTTCCCCTCCCTCCCCTTCCTCTCTCACCCAGAGGCAAAACAGATTCAAGCTCCATGAATCTAAAACAAAGGGATTCCCCCTTTTTCCCTCCCTTCCCCTTCCCTGTTAAGTACAGACTCCATTCCCTTGAGCCTCAACAAGGGGAAAAATCAGACAGGTCTTAAAAGCAAAACTTTTAATAAAAAGAAAGAAAAAAGGTAAAAGTTATCTCTGCAATTTAGATGGTAAAAGTTACAGGGTCTGTCAGTTTATAGAAACTGGAGAAAAAGCCTCCTCCAGCAGAAATACAATTTAAAATACTTTCAGCCAAATACACATTAAAACTCTACCAGCCAGATACACATTTGCAAATGAAGAAAACCAATTTAAAAGACTATAACTGATTGTTCCTTAATACTCACTATTCTGAATATATAAGAGACTGCAGCAGAGAGATTGGCAAGAAACCTGGTTGCACGTCTAGTCCCTTCCAGGACCCAGAGAGAACAAAGCAAAACCCAAAAAACACAAACAAAGGCTTCCCTCCACCAAGATTTGAAAGTATCTTGTTTCCTGATTGGTCCTCTGGTCAGGTGTTTGGTTCCCTGTTTGTTAACCCTTTACAGGTAAAAGAGACATTAACCCTTAACTATCTGTTTATGACAGGTCTGGATTCAACTGTCCCTCTATGCGAGCAGGAGTCAGTGCAACCGTCCTTGGTGGAGCAGTACTAGTGTGGCCCAACTCGGATCTAACAGTGGCAGGCTCCTTAGGTCTAGAAGGGGAAGAGCGACCCTCTCCGACCTCTGCTTCTTTTGCGGCACCGGCGACTGTGAACACTGCCTGCATGTGGCATGTGAAGGTCACGCAAGCGGAGCCAGGACGGTGCCATGAGTCCTTATCCTCACTCAGCACCAGTGCCTGTGCTGACGGTGCTGGAGCGCTCCGCACTGAGGAGGAGGTACTTGGTGCAGGGTCCGTCGATGCAGGGTCAGCCTGGGGGTGGAGTGTTGCCTCCATCAACAGGACCGTCAGATGCTGCTCTCTATCCTTTAAAGTTCTGGGCCGAAAGATCTTACAAATGGCACAACCATCCTGCTGATGGCCCTCTCCTAAGCAACTTAGACACGAGGTGTGAGGATTGTTTCTGGGCATACATTTGCCACAGGCTTCGGAGCCCGGAGACCTCAGCATGCCCCGGTGCCCGGAGAGAGTAGGAGGGGATTCCCCCCTAACGGAAACTTAACTAACACTAATGAACAACTAACTATTAACTATTAATGAACAATGGAGATGTAATGGAGAACTACGGTTTGTAACTTGTCCTTTAAATCGGCTTCTGTACCCAATGACTGGAAGATAGCTAATGTAACGCCAATAGTTAAAAAGGGCTGTAGAGGTGATCCCGACAATTACAGACCAGTAAGTATAACGTCAGTACCGGGCAAATCAGCTGAAACAATTGTAAAGAATAAAATTGTCAGACACATAGAAGAACATAAATTGTTGGGCAAAAGTCAACATAGTTTCTGTAAAGGGAAATCATGTCTTACTAATCTATTAGCATTCTTTGAAGGGGTCAAAAACGTGGACAAGGGGGATCCAGTGAACATAGCATACTTAGATTTCCAGAAAGCCTTTGACAAGGTCCCTCACCAAAGGCTCTTATGTAAATTAAGTTGTCATGAGATAAGAGGGAAGATCCTTTCATGGATTGAGAACTGGTTAAAAGATAGGGAACAAAGGATAGGAATAAACGGTAAATTTTCAGAATGAAGAGGAGTAAATAGTAGTGTTCCCCAAGGGTCAGTCCTAGGACCAATCCTATTCAACTTATTCATATTTGATCTGGAGAAAGGGCTAAAAAGTGAGGTGGCAAAGTTTGCAGATGATACTAAACTGATCAAGATAGTTAAGACCAAAGCAGACTGTGAAGAACTTCAAAAAGATCTCACAAAACTATGTGATTGGGCAACAAAATGGCAAATGAAATTTAATGTGGATAAATATAGTAATGCACATTGGGAAAAATAACCCCAACTATACATACAATATGATGGGAGGTAATTTAGCTATAACTAATCAGGAAAAAAATCTTGGAGTCATCTTGGATAGTTCTCTGAAGACATCCATGCAGTGTGCAGTGGCAGTCAAAAAAGCAAACAGGATGTTAGGAATCATTAAAAAGAGGATAGAGAATAAGACTGAGAATATATTATTGCCCTTATATAAATCCATTGTATGCACACATCTTGAATACTGCGTACAGATGTGGTCTCCTCATATCAAAAAAGATATACTGGCATTAGAAAAGGTTCAGAGAAGGGCAACTAAAATGATTAGGGGTTTAGAACGGGTCCCATAGGAGGAGAGATTAAAGAGGCTAGGACTCTTCAGCTTGGAAAAGAGGAGACTAAGGGGGGATATAATAGAGGTATATAAAATCATGAGTGATGTGGAGAAAGTGAATAAGGAAAAGTTATTTACTTGTTCCCACAGTATAAGAACTAGGGGCCACCAAATGAAATTAATGGGCAGCAGGTTTAAAACAAATAAAAGGAAGTTGTTCTTCACACAGCGCACAATCAATTTGTGGAACTCCTTGCCTGAGGAGGTTGTGAAGGCTAGGACTATAACAGGGTTTAAAAGAGAACTGGATAAATTCATGGAGGTTAAGTCCATTAATGGCTATTAGCCAGGATGGGTAAGGAATGGTGTCCCTAGCCTCTGTTTGTCAGAGGATGGAGATGGATGACAGGAGAGACAGCACTTGATGGTTACCTGTTCTGTTCATTCCCTCTGGGGCACCTGGCATTGGCCACTGTTAGCAGACAGGATACTGGGCTGGATGGACCTTTGGTCTGACCCAGTACGGCCGTTCTTATGTTATAAGAAAACTGCTAAATGCGCTTGCAGAGAAAAGAGCACAGGGAAGTTCCAGATAACCATCACTGGTGGAAAGGAGGAACTGAGGGGGTGACGGGTCGGAAGGGCTCTATATTGAGCGCAATGAAGGCACGACTCCCGGTGGTGCCCAGGCCAGCCCGACAGATGCTGCTAGGGAAAAATCTTCTGGCTAACATGCATGTGCACACACCTGACTGGAACTGACATGAACAAGCACTCGAAGAAGTGGAGGCACTGGGATGTGAAGTGCCTTGCTCACAGCCACCCAGTGAGTGACTGGAGGAGCGGGAAAAGATCTCAGGTCTCCCAACTCAATGGCCTGTCCACATCACAGTGCTGGCCCCAGACAAACAACCCACTGCTGTCCTGAAGAGCTTTGTCAACACAAGCACCATGAGGATCTACAAGGCAAAGCTCATTTGGCGCTGATGGGGGCTGCTGAGACTATAATCAGGGGTCTTATGAAGGAGGTTGGGAAGTGACTGGCGAGGACGCTGTGGTTTACAACCACAGTAAGGGTGAGCACAGCTTTCCCACGAGGGTCCTAGCATCAGTGCTTCCCCACTCTGCCTCCAACTGCCCTCGCTATCTTCCTGCAGATTCTTTAGTGAGAGAAGAGAGTCGCAACCTTTCAGGCCTGGAACAGCTGTAATCAGTGCGCTGAGATATCAGGCCCTTTTCTCTATCCATACTGGCCTGGCAGAGTGCAGCTGTATCTGTGGCTTCCAAGGGCAGAAGGTTGTAAACCCAGGCTGTCTAACAGGCAGAGACAATCTCCTTAAAGCCAGCTTTCTCCATCCTTGCATTCTGAAACCCAACATCTGCCTATCAAGGGGAGCAGTGTTTTTGCAAACCAAGGATTTTGCATCTTAAAGCAGACGTGAGTGAGCCCTGTATCTGCCACTAAAAGAGGAAAGAGAAAAATGGAGACGGGGACAGCAGAGTCTGCTTTTGGAAACTTGATTTAAGCCAATAAAGCTGAGCATTTTGCAGATGAGAGGATTTTGCATTTGCATTTGGAAGTCTGCGCGTGGCTAGTAGGGTGACCAGATGTCCCAGTTTCATAGGGACAGTCCCCATCTTTGGGGAGGTTCTTATATAGGTGCCTATTACCCCCCACTCCATCCCAATTTTTCACTCTTTCTATCTGTTCATCCTAGTGGCTAGTAACAGGGCAATGTATTTAAAGGAAGTAGAAAGATTGGGAGGAGGGAGGGAGGCTGAAAGTGGAAGGAGGAGGAAGGCACCATGGGCAACTCCACATTTTGGATTGTGAAACTTGTCAGTAAAGAGGGGCTGGTTTTTCCTAGCACTTGGAGCTGGGTGCTGCAGAGCATGTGACCTTCTGGGAAGTTTTGTGTTTAACACCAGAGGAGGATGCTGAATGAAGGGTCACATTATTCACCCAAAAGAGCTGGGTGCCTGCCAGCCGGCTCAGAGCTATCTTTTCCCCCCTTCTAAAAGAAAGACCAGAAAGGGGGTTGGGGGCAGCGAATGAATGTGAGTGATGGAGGAGGAAGGAAGGACTCTGAAGAATCTTCAATAGGTTGAAAAGAAATCCCTTTTAAAAAAAAAACAAAAAAAAAAACCCCAAGAGGAATGTTAACCCTTCTGGTACCAGGATGGTTAGGAGAAGGGTGACTTGGCTGTTTATTTCATAGTTCCAGAGGCCTGAGATGCACCATCCTTCCGCAGTACCTGAGTCCTAAGTGAAATCTTATGCAGATTAGTAAAGAAATGCACCCAACACTAGGCACCAACACCTGACTCCAGAACAATCAGGAAGCATCCAAACCTACTAGACAAACTTGAGGGCTCTGACCATACAGGCTTCTAACCAAACAAGCTTCATTTCAGAATGAACTGCTACCATAGTCACTTCCAAAAACTGTTTGTCTCCTGCCTCCACAAAAAAAATGCACAGGCATTTTCTACATGACAGCAGCTTCCAAGACCCCTCCTGTTAGAATGTGGTCTTTGGCCCGAGCTGTAAATCGAGCTGACTCATGCCTTGTCTTACACAGGATCCATGCAAAATCCTTGAGTTTTACTGAGCCCTGAAAAGTGGGAGGAGCCCCATGCCCCATCATAGCACTGAATCCCCATTCGTTTTCTGAAGGTGAATATCAATTGGGAGAGGGAGGAAGGAGAGGATAACAGACAGAGCAGAGAGACATCCCCAGGGTTAAGGCTAGGAGTGATGCCAGGCACAGCAACTGTATTGCCTTAGTAAATCTACAGTACCCTTTCACTCACAGTTATAGAATCAAATTAACATTACAGCTAGAGTTTGGATTTCATGCATTCCCATGTTCTTGAACTTCTCCAACTGTCTCTGTATTGAATGTTACCATTTCCAAAGGTGGATTTGTAATGGCTTCTTCACTTTTGTCCTGGGCAGGTGGATTAAGTGTCTGAACAAAAACCTCACTCTCCCCGCAGTGACAAAGGAAAACCTGTGCAAAGCACAGAACAGAAGAAAATATAGTTTTAAACACCTATAGCAGTGCTTGGCTCATCCCTTCCACCCCACTGCATGTTTCATCAGTAACCAACTCGACTGCAGCCTACGGCTGTGTCACTTGCTATAGACAAAGATATGATGCCCTGCTATCCACTGCAGGCACCCACTAGGGTTGCCAGCATCCCCAGGGGACTTTGCGCTGAGCACACATACAAAAGAGATTATTGGCCATTTAGGACAACAACTCTGAGCACTAAACAGATTTAGCCCTTCAAGCCCTCCCCTCCCATGAAGCAGGGAGTTCCAAGGATCCAGCCCTACCTCTAGAAAATGGATCTCCTGCACACACAATGGCCTCAATACAACTTCTTCTTATCTCTGACCCCCACCCTGCGAAGGCCTGGCATTGGCACCATCACTCCTCTGTACATGGATGGTTGAACTGCCAGAAAACAACTGCCCCCATGACTGCCCAGAGTTGTTAGCCTCTCAAGAGCCTCTTCTGCTGCTGCTGCTTCTCTTTCCCGTGCCATCACAGACACTCCAGAGCAACAGACCACAAAGTCACCAAGAGAAACCACCCCACAGCATTACTGCAAAGAGAAGACTGGTTAAAAAGGGTCAGTTAGGAAACATTTCCCCACAACACTGGAGTTTCCCACTGGGGACATTTATCATGCTATAATAGTTCACAGATGACACTAAGCTGGGGGGAGAGGTAGATACACTGGAGTGTGGGGATAGGGTCCAGAGTAACCTAGACAAATTGGAGGATTGGGCCAAAAGAAATTTGATAAGGTTCAGCAAGGACATGTGCAGAGTCCTGCACTTAGGATGGAAGAACCCCATGCACTGCTACTGGCTAAGCAGCAGTTCTGCAGAAAAGGACCTGGGGATTACAGTGGACAAGAAGCTGGATAGGAGTCATCAGTGTGCCCTTGGTTGCCAAGAAGGCTAACAGCATATTGGGCTGCATTAGTAGGAGCATTGCCAGCAGATCGAGGGAAGTGATTATTCCCCTCTATTCGGCACTGGTGAGGCCACAACTGGAGTATTGCGTCCAGTTTTGGGCCCCCCACTACAGAAAGGATGTGGACAAACTGGAGAGAGTCCACCGGAGGGCAACGAAAATTATAAGGGGGCTGGGGCACATGACTTACGAGGAGAGGCTGAGGGAACTGGGCTTGTTTAGTCTGCAGAAAAGAGTGAGGCAGGGAATCTGATAGCAGCCTTCAACTACCTGAAGGAAGGTTCCAAAGAGGTTGGAACTCAGCTGTTCTCAGTGGTGGCAGATGACAGAATAAGAAGCAGTTACAGTGGAGGAAGTCTAAGTTGGATATTAGGAAACACTATTTCACAAGGAGGGTGGTGAAGCACTGGAATGGGTTACCTAGGGAGGTAGTGGAATCTCCATCCTTAGAGGTTTTTAAGGCCTGGCTTGACAAAGCCCTGGCTGAGATGATTTAGTTGGGGTTGGTCCTGCTTTGAGCAGGGGTTTGGACTAGATGACCTCCTGAGGTCTCTTCCAAACCTAATCTTCTATGATTCTATAATCACAGAATCATAGAAATTCAGGGCTGAAAGTGACCAAGAGAGGAGTCCAGCCCCCTGTGCTGAGGCAGGAACAAGTAACCCTTAACCATCCCTGACAGGTGTTTGTCCACCTGCTCTTAAAAACCTTCAGTGACGGGGCTTCCACAACCTATTCCAGAGCTTAACTATCCTTATCATTAGAAAGTTTTTCCTAATATCTAACCTAAATCTCCCTGGCTGCAGATTAAGTCGATTACTACCTCTCCTCAGTGGACACAGAAAACAGTTGTTTGCCTTCCTCTTTATAACAGCTCTTAACATATTTGAGAACTTATGAGGTCTCCCCTCAGCCTTCTCTCATCTAGACTGAAGATGTTCAATTCTTTCAATTTTTCCTCACAGGTCAAGTTTTCTAAACCTCTTATTTGTGTATCTCTCCTCTGGACTCTCTCCAGTTTGTCCACATCTTTCTGAAAGTGACAGCATTCCAGCAAAGGCCTCACCAGTGGCTATATGGCATGCAAAACCCATTCCCTTCTCCCTATATTTTCCATTAAGCACTGGTGGGAAAGGACATACACAGTCCCCAGGCAGACCACTAGCTGTCATTTAACAGACCAATGAATAGTTGCTCACAGTGTCACAGCAAAACTGCACTTTGCTAATAGTAGGTTTCACCCTACAGGAGATACATGTCTTTGCATTTCAGATGGAAACCCCTATTACAAATTAATAAGGCCTATGTCTTCAGGAACCTAGTGATTTTTTGCCCCCCAAAAACCAATCTGCTCCCAATTATACAAGCTGACTGTAGAGGACAGTAAGCACATGGGATTGCTTTCTACTTATGCTGAAAGCTCTTCAGAGCAGTGATTGTCACTTAATTGCATGCTTGCACAGTGCCTAGCACAATGAGGCAAGAGCCTCAAAGTGCTAAAGCAGTACATCTAAGAAATAATTGCTTAGCCCTACTGTTACACTGGCCATGTCTACACTACAAAGTTAAGTCGACTTTATGTAAATCAACATCAAGCCTCCAATTTAAGCAAGTCCTTACTAGCAGTGCTTGCATCGACGCATGGAGTACTGCACTGTGGGTAGCTATCCCTCAGTGCACATAGCCTAGTGGAATTTTGGATTGGGCGTGCAATGCCTTATGGGACCAAAACATTGACATAGGCGGTTATGGGAACATGGAGTTAGCCTCCCATGATGCACTTACCTATCTACCTCCCTGAAATCAACGGCAAACAAACCAAGTCTTTTTTGCACCTTTTTTTGTAAGCCTAGGTTACCTATCGCACAATAAGCAGGGACCCTGCTCAGCTGTACACTGTTGTGAGCATTACAAACACCTCGTGGCTTGTCCTGCAATATTTACACAGGTGATACAGGAGCCTTCTTGCAGAACAATGTGATGCCACGCAAGCAGCCCTGCTGGAAGACATAGATCGGAGCAATTCACAGTTAGACTCATAGACTCATAGGTCAGAAGGGACCAATCTGATCATCTAGTCTGACCTCCTGCACAAGGCAAGCCACAGAACCCCACCCATCCAATTTTATAACAACCCCTATCCCAGGACCGAGTTATTGAAATCCTCAAAAATGGTTTGAAGACCTCAAGCTGCAGAGAAACCACCAGCAAGCGACCCGTGCCCCACGCTGCAGGGGAAGGCGAAAAACCTCCAGGGCACCTGCCAATCCGCCCTGGAGGAAAATTCCTTCCCGACCCCAAATATGGCGATCAGCTAAACCCTGAGCATGTGGGCAAGAGTCACCAGCTAGCACCCAAGAAGGAATTCTCTGCAGCAACTCAGTACCCATCGCATCCAACATCTCCCCGCAGACCACATCAACAGTCACACATCATCTTAACATGGTTGAGCACTGTTTCTGGGACCGTATTGTTATGCAACTCTGGGATGACAAGTAGCGTCTGCAGTATCTTTGAATGTGTAAGAACTGTCCGAAGAGTTTTCCCCAACCTTGAAGAGCAGCGATGAAAGCTAAAATGAGAGCTGCTCTGAGAGTTGAGAAGCGAGTGGTGATAGCTATTAGAATCAAAACAGCGTCTTCAGTTACAGAGTAAGTCATTACCAGACACAGCCATCTTCATCTTTCAAGACGTAAACTGAGCCCAGGAAGAAGTCCTGCTACATGACTTCATAATTGGCTCACAGCATTAGGAAGTTCTGAAGCTCCCTATACAGGCCACTGTCAGAACAACAAACTGGACTATACAGACCACTGCTGTCTTCCAGTTGATCAGTTGCTGTGTTTCCTATAGGAATATCTATATAGCTAGCGTTGAAAGGCCTTTATTTTTTCTTAGATCACCCTAGCATCCAAAGCCCCCATAAGGATCAGGGCCCAAATTGTGCAAGGTGCTATAAAGTAAAGTTACAAAAAAGCACAAGGATAATTAACTCTGGGAAAGAAAACCAACTTGCTCTTTTGTAGACTATGGGCTAATCTTCCTTAGTATAAGTAGAGGCATTGCCAGCAGACCAAGGGACATGATCATTCCCCTCTATTTGACATTGGTGAGGCCTCATCTGGAGTACTGTGTCCAGTTTTGGGCCCCACACTACAAGAAGGATGTGGAAAAATTGGAGAGAGTCCAGCAGAGGGCAACAAAAATGATTAGGGGGCTGGAGCACATAACTTATGAGGAGAGGTTGAGGGAAAAGACGGTTACTCACCTTTGTAACTGTTGTTCTTCGAGTTGTGTTGCTCATATCCATTCCAGTTAGGTGTGCGCGCGCCGCATGCACGCTCGTCGAAGACTTTTTACCCTAGCAACACTCGGTGGGCCAGCAGGTCGCCCCCTGGAGTGGCGCCGGCATGGCGCCTGATATATACCCCTGCTGGCCCGCCCGCTTCTCAGTTCCTTCTTGTCGGCTACTCCGACAGTGGGGAAGGAGGGTGGGTGTGGAATGGATATGAGCAACACATCTCGAAGAACAACAGTTACAAAGGTGAGTAACCGTCTTTTCTTCTTCGAGTGATTGCTCACATCCATTCCAGTTAGGTGAATCCCAAGCCTCACCTAGGCGGTGGGGTCGGAGTGAGACGTTGCGGACTGCAAAACCGCTGCGCCAAAAGCAGCATCGTCTCTAGCTTGCTATACCAGCGCATAGTGTGATGCGAAGGTGTGCACAGAAGACCATGTGGCCGCACGGCAGATTTCCTGTATGGGGACATGAGCCAAAAACGCGGCCGAGGAAGCCTGAGCCCTGGTAGAATGGGCGGTCAGGGGTCCCGTTGGCACACTGGCCAAGTCGTAACATGTCCTGATGCAGGATGTGACCCAGGATGCGATACGCTGGGAGGAGATTGCCATGCCTCTCATGCGTTCTGCTACTGCCACAAACAATTGTGGTGAACGCCGGAAGGGTTTTGTTCTCTCAATGTAGAACGCGAGAGCTCTTCGGACGTCCAAGGAGTGGAGCTGTTGCTCTCTTTGGGATGAATGCAGCTTTGGGTAAAAGACTGGCAGGAAGATGTCTTGGTTAATATGGAAGGCGGAAACGACCTTAGGGAGGAACGCCGGGTGCGGTCGCAGCTGTACCTTGTCCTTATGGAACACCGTGTACGGAGGGTCCATGGTCAGAGCCCGAAGCTCCAAGACTCACCGGGCCGATGTAATAGCGACTAGGAAGGCCACCTTCCAGGATAGGTACAGCAGCGAGCATGTGGCTAAGGGCTCGAAGGGGGGCGCCATGAGCCTGGTTAGAACCAGGTTCAGGTCCCAAGTAGGGGTAGGCCGTCTGACCTGGGGGTAGAGCCGCTCCAGGCCCTTGATAAATCTTGACACCATTGGGTGAGAAAAGACGGACTTGCCAGCCTCGCCTGGGTGGAAGGTGGATATAGCCACGAGGTGGACGCGTAGAGAGGAGATCGCCAAGCCGTGCTGCTTGAGAGACCACACGTAGTCCAAGATGGTGGGGACTAGTACGGCGAGTGGATCGTGGTTGTGCTGACTGCACCAGCAGCAGAAGCGTTTCCATTTCGCTAGGTAGGTTGAACGCGTGGAAGGCTTCCTGCTGCCCAACAACACTTGTTGTACTGCATCGGAATAGCGCAACTCGGATTGGCTTAACCAGCCAGGAGCCATGCAGACAGATGGAGGGACTGTAGATCCGGATGGCGCATCCTGCCGAAGTCCTGCGTGATCAGGTCCGGCCAAAGAGGTAGGGCAATCGGATTTGCCAGGGACAGATCGAGCAGCATGGTGCACCAAGGCTGCCGCGGCCACGCCGGAGCGATCAGGATGAGGCGGGCCTTGTCCCTCTGGACCTTGATCAGGACTCGATGGACGAGAGGGAAGGGTGGGAAGGCGTAGCAAAGGCGACCCGTCCACGGTATGAGAAACACGTCCGACAGGGAGCCCGGGGAGCGACCCTGCAGAGAGCAGAACAACTGGCATTTCCTGTTCGATCTGGAGGCGAACAGGTCTATCTGGGGAAACCCGCACCTCTGGAAAATGACATAGAGGACGTCCGGACGGATGGACTATTCGTGGGACAAGAAGGATCTGCTCGGGTGTTCCGCACTCCCGGGAGAAAGGAGGCCACTAGATGAACAGAGTGGGCTACGCAAAAGTCCCACAGACGTATTGCTTCCTGACACAGCGGGGAGGACCGGGTCCCGCCCTGCTTGTTGATGTAATACATGGCCGTTGCGTTGTCCGTGAATACCGCAACACAACGACCGTGCAAATGGCGTTGGAATGTCTGGCATGCTAGGCGAACGGCCTGTAGCTCCCGCACATTGATGTGAAGAGTCAATTCTCTCTGTGACCACAGGCCTTGTGTACGCAGGGTCCCCAGGTGCGCCCCCCAGCCCAGCGATGATGCGTCCGTTGTCAGGGACGCTGATGGCTGTGGGGCGTGAAACGGGAGGCCCGCACACACTTGGGAGGGCATTGTCCACCAGCCTAGGGAGCCTAGAACATTCGGTGGAATCGTTACGATTGTGTCTATGGCATCCCTGCGTGGTCGATAGACCGACGCGAGCCAGGTCTGCAACGGGCGCATGCGGAGTCTTGCGTGTCTGGTGACGAAGGTGCATTCGGCCATGTGCCCCAGGAGAGCGAAACACGTTCGAGCAGATGTGGTCGGGAAGGCCCACAGGCTTGTGACCATGGACACTATGGCTTGGAATCGGTGCCGGGGGAGGCTGGCCGTCGCGAGGTTGGAGTCCAGCACTGCCCCTATGAATTCTATGCTCCGCGTAGGCACCAGAGTGGACTTGTCCGGATTGATGGTCAGGCCTAGGCTCGCAAACAGCTCCGTGATGATGGCGATGTGTCCGGTCACCTGCTCTTCCGACGTGCCTCGGATGAGCCAGTCGTCGAGGTAAGGGAAGACATGGATACGACGACGTCGCAGGGCAGCAGCGACGACCGCCATACATTTGGTGAACACCCGGGGGACCGAGGAGAGCCCAAAGGGGAGGACCGTGAACTGGTAGTGGTCCTGATTCACCACAAAGCGGAGATACTGTCTTTGCGGGGGGAAGATCGCAATGTGGAAGTACGCATCCTTCATGTCGAGAGCGGCGTACCAATCTCCGGAATCCAGGGAAGGAATGATGGTTCCTAATGTTACCATGCGGAACTTGAACTTTTTGATGAATTTGTTCAGGCCTCGCAGGTCCAGGATGGGTCGTAGGCCCCCTTTTGATTTGGGGATTAAGAAGTACCGGGAATAAAACCCCTTGCCCCTTAGCTCCCTTGGCACTTCCTCTATAGCCCCAATGGACAGGAGCTTGTGAACCTCCTGGACGATAAGTTGCTCGTGAGAGGGGTCCCTGAAGAGGGACGAGGAGGGAGGATGGGAGGGGGGTGGAGAAACAAACTGAAGATGGTAACCAAACTGCACCATGCTCAGGACCCAACGATCCGAAGTCAGCTGGGACCATGACGGTAGGAAGTGGCGGAGGCGGTTGAGGAAATGAAGTGGATCCAGAGAGGGGATTGGTAAGCTGCTCTCGGGCGCACCTTCAAAAGTTCGCCTTGGGTCCCTGCGGTGGCTTTTCGGACCCGGAAGTGTTACCCCTTTGAGGACCTGACTGTCGTCTGCGATTTGGCCGGCCTCGCCTCCGGTTGAAGTCTTGTCTGGGGTGAGGCGGGGGGTAAGTGCGCTGATGGTAGGGGCGGAATGGCCTTCTCTGAGTCTGGGGTGTGTGCATTCCCAGAGAACGCATGATGACCTGGTTATCCTTTAGGCTCTGTAGCCTGGGATCCGTCTTTTCAGAGAAGAGGCCCTGCTGGTCGAATGGCAGGTCCTGGATCGTGTATTGCAGCTCCGGTGGTAGTCCGGAAGACTGCAGCCACGATATACAGCGCATGGCTACGCCCGACGCCAGAGTCCTCGCTGCTGAATCTGCGGCATCTAAGGACGCCTGTAGCGAGGTTCTGGCGACCCTCCTGCCCTCTTCCAGGAGAGATGAAAATTCCTGGCGTGAGTCCTGAGGGAGCAGCTCTGCAAATTTGCCGACAGCCTCCCAGGTGTTGTGGCAGTAACGGCTCAGGAGGGCCTGCTGGTTCGCCACACGGAGCTGAAGGCCTCCAGCAGAATAAATTTTACATCCCAGCATGTCCATGCGTCTGGCTTCCCTGGATTTTGGAGCAGGAGCCTGTTGGCCGTGGCGTTCCCGGTCATTGACTGACTGTACCACCAAGGAGCAGGGAGCGGGGTGTACGTAGAGGTACTCATACCCCTTGGATGGTACCATATACTTCCTTTCCACGCCGTGGGCAGTGGGTGGAATGGAGGCCGGAGACTGCCAGATGGTGTCCGCCTTTGCCTGGATCGACTTAATGAAGGGGAGGGCTACCCTGGTCGGTGCCTCCGCCGAGAGGATGCTTACTACCGGGTCCTCTACTTCCGGGACTTCCTCTACAGGAAGGTTTATGTTTTGGGCCACTCGCCTCAACAGGTCCTGATGTGCCCGGAGATCGATCGGCGGGGGGCCCTGATGAAGACGTGCCCGCTACCGCCTCACCCGGGGACGAGGACGAAGACACCCCAGGGAGAAGCGGTTCTTGCACTGAAGCCTCATCCAGAGGGGCCTCCGTTTCCCGGGAATCCTGCTGCCCCATGGTATCTGTGGGGTCTTCCTCCGTACCTGAGGGGGGGGGGCTGACTGATTGTGGCCTCTGGTGCACGACGCTCCGGTGGGTTGGAGCGAGCTTGTCCCGAAGGTTCGCCCTGGGCTTGGTGGTATACCCAGGGCATCCAAAAGGACCATTGAGGTGGACCCTGGTCCGTGCGGGCGTGCACATCTGAACCCCCGTAAGAGGCGCTGTCCATATGGGACGAAGCGGACGAGTGCCTCGAAGGCCAGGGAGGAGCCGCCGATGACTGTGGCAGGCCTCTGCGCATCCCGACATCGCTGCGCGGTGCCGGTGAACGGTACCGGGAGTCATGGCGGTACCGTGATCTAGACCGGGACCTGCTACCGGCTCGGTGCCGGGAGGTCGACTGGTGCCGGCCACTGCCATGCCGGGATCGGCTGCGGTATGAACGTCGGTGCCGCGATCTAGACCGGTGCCGAGAGTAGTACGACGGCGACCGGGATCTCGAACGGTGCCGCGAGTACGACCGGTGCCGCAGGTAGCGGTCCCGGGACTGCGAGCGGCTTCTAGATCTCGAGCGGCGACGCTGTGAGTGATCCCTCGATTTAGATCGGGACCGCTGCTCGGTAGTGCCTGGCGAATGCGGCCGTACCATGGCGGGCTTGCCCAGCGATTGTATAACCCGCACCGGCGCTGCCGGGGGTTGGGGCAGCTCGGGCTCTGTCAATGCGATGATGTCGCGTGCCGCTGAGAAGGTCTCCGGCGTGGAGGGCGCGACGAGCTCGACCCCTGTCCTCACCGGGGAGCTGAATGGCACTGGACTCAACTGTCTCTGAGGGGCCGGAGTCGACGGTGCGGCGACGCTCAGTGCCGCGGCAGATGACGGTGCCGGGTGGTCAGATTTTGAGGCACGCTCTGACTGTGGTGCAGTTGCAGGCACCGCAGGAGCCCTGTGCTTTTTGTTCCTCGGGGAGAGGGAGCGGTGCCGGCTAGGGTGCCGGGCCGGTGCCGAGCGGGAAGTTGGAGCCCTCGGCGGCGCCGGGCGGTCCGGAGTGGAGGCGACACTTGGTCCCGGTGCCAGAGTCGGTGCCGACGATGGGGGAGTCAGCACTGCCTCCATCAGGATCTGCTTCAGGCGACTGTCCCGCTCCTTCTTAGTTCGGGGCTTGAACGCCTTGCAGATCCGACACTTGTCCACAAGGTGGGACTCGCCTAGGCACCTCAGACAGGAGTCGTGCGGGTCTCCTGTTGGCATTGGCCGATGACAGGCCGCACAAGGCTTAAAGCCGGGTGAACCGGACATGGGCCCCGGCACCGCGGGGAGGAAAAAGGGGCGAACCCCCGATCCTCAGTATAACTATTTACAACTATACTTACTTAACTTTATAACTACAACTAACACTATAATAACTAAACTATATACACTAGACTACAGAAGAGTGAAACGCTAGGGAGGTGGAGAACGGCTAGGCGTGCTCCACAGTTCCAACGACCGACACGGGCGGTAAGAAGGAACTGAGGAGCGGGCGGGCCAGCAGGGGTATATATCAGGCGCCATGCCGGTGCCACTCCAGGGGGCGACCTGCTGGCCCACCGAGTGTTGCTAGGGTAAAAAGTCTCCGACGAGCGTGCACGCGGCGCACGCACACCTAACTGGAATGGATATGAGCAAGCACTCGAAGAAGAACTGGGATTGTTTAGTCTGCAGAAGAGAAGAATGAGGGGGGATTTGATAGCTGCTTTCAACTACCTGAAGGGAGGTTCCAAAGAGGATGGATCTAGACTGTTCTCAGTAGTACCTGATGACAGAACAAGGAGTAATGGTCTCAAGTTGCAGTGGAGGAGGTTTAGGTTGGATATTAGGAAAAACTTTTTCACAAGGAGGGTGGTGAAGCACTGGAATAGGTTACGTAGGGAGGTGGTAGAATCTCCTTCGTTAGATGTTTTTAAGGTCAGGCTTGACAAAGCCCTGGCTGGGATGATTTAGTTGGGAATTGGTCCTGCTTTGAGCAGCGGGTTGGACTAGATGACCTCCTGAGGTCCCTTCCAATCCTGATATTCTATGATTCTATGAGTCTAAGTTTCCCAAGCTAGAACAACCATGATTCCTGCATGCAATGCCACTGAATACCTTTCAATGTTGTCAAACGGGGAGATGAGGAAAGACTGACTGACCCCAGGACCAGAGGTCAGTCAGAGAACAGACATGCCATGCTATTCTTGAGTTCGAACTGATTACAACATCTTAGGACCTGTCAGTTTCCTAGAGGGGACATAAATGTTTTAGTTGCAGCAATAAAACATTTTGCATGAAACAGGAATTTATCATAATCTCATTGACCAGACTTCCGTGCTTCTTCAATTGTAAGGACTATTACCTCTGACATCTGGTAGGATGTGACAACATAAGGATAGCGAGTTTGTCATGCCCGACCAGATTAATGCTCCACACAGTCTGACAGTGGTTAGTAGCCGGTACATTACAGGGATTTTTTTTTACCCCTCACCCTGCTTTTCTCTAACGTACGTGCATCATCTGTGCAATAACAGTAATCCCTAGCTATCTAAAGCTTTTCATCTGCAGCTCTCAAGCACTTTCCAGGGGAGGTCAGGGTCATTATCCCCATTTACAAATGGGGAAACTGAGGCACAGTGTGTGTGTGGTGCGGGGGGGGAAGACTTGCTCAAAGTCAGCCAACAGACCAGTACTGGGAACTGAAACCAGGCTTCCTGAGTCTCAGTCTAGTGTCCTAGCCGGTAGACTATACTCCACATACAAGGATAGGAATGCCTTCCTGACTGCCCCACATACGAAACGACCTTATGCCCTGAAGCATCACATTTGAGCATTGCTAGGCTGAGCAGTTCTGCCACCATAAGGACACACACACACTGGCAGGCAAAGAGACCAAAAGGACTCACAGGTATGAGCAGAATGGATCCTAAGTGATACAAAAAGAGGGCTTAGACT
Source organism: Gopherus flavomarginatus (assembly GCF_025201925.1). Classification (NCBI taxonomy): domain Eukaryota; kingdom Metazoa; phylum Chordata; order Testudines; family Testudinidae; genus Gopherus; species Gopherus flavomarginatus. Next base: position 37,216,335 of record NC_066625.1, on the reverse strand, counting down.
ATACTTAGAGGCACAGCTCCATGCATGACAGGAGTGGTGCGTAAGCTGCTCCATCCCAAGAGCAGCACCTAGAAAAACTGAGTTCAGACACACCTCTCTGAACCACATTTCCTCTAGAGCACTCCCTTTTCATGAGCTCTTTGGGGATTACTCCCCCAACAGCTTGTCTTCATTCAACTCTTCTAATCAATTAATAGGGGGTAGCCAGGGCAGCCCCTCTCCCTCTATCTCTCCACTCTTTCCAAACCCACTTGCTCAATAGGAAAAGCATAGCAGCCCTTAAGACCCACAAAGGAGACCTGGGAATCCCTATCCCCCTGATGGTAGCAGGAGTGCAGGGTGCAATCTAACTAGAGAGATTCATTATTAGGGACAGGAGAATTAACTGGCCTAGATAAAGCCCCATAAACCCCCATCTGAAATGGGAATCTTTTTAGAAGTTTTGTAGGGCATTATCAGCTTTTCCCCATTATTTCAAACTTTCATTCTTCTCTGCATTTCCCAGTTGCAGTTGGAATTGGAAAGAAGAAGTGCCAAGATACCGCCAGAAAATCTGTTTTCAGCCCAGGCTGAGGCAGGAAGTACTGGAAATCCCATAACAAAGCTGCTTCTCACAATATTTTGAGCCCAGTTTCCCAGACCCAAAAGATTCGCACAGTTGCATGTGCCTTAGGTAAGTGCCTAAACAACTGGGTGCTTTCTGAACTGAACCTGGAACGTTTTGAGATTCACCCATCAATTCAAAACTGAAACTAGTTGAAATTGTTGCTGTATACTGGTGGTTTAGTACTTTCCTCAAAGTCATCTTACAGATGCCAGACCTAAACCTTTCATAAATATTTTTTTATTTTAAATTTAGCTGGATTGCACCAGAAGATGCTGGGTTTAAAACAAAAAAAAAAAAAACAAAACACTCCTCCTTCTTTCAATTTGATTGTTTCCCCTACACAGTTTTCTTGGGGCTTTAGTGAAAATTTTCCCAATATAGTTTTAATTGTTTTCAGATCATGATCAAATCCACATCTTTCTCACAAAACAGATAGCTCCCAGGCTGGATAAACCTCACTAATCAGCTCAGTAATTCGACTGCTACAAGCCCTCCAAAGAATTGCATACAGTAGAAAAAGCACAAAGAACCACCCCAAGCTCCTTCCAGGCCTTCAATCACACTACCAGGCAGTTTTGTCCTATGGTGCAAAAACCAAGAACGCGGTCATGATACTGTGGTGCAATAAGGGGACATTTTCCCTTTTAACCTAAAGTTAGCCCTGGGGTATTTTTTGCAACCTGGAACTAGGCTTTGGAGGACATGGGACACAGGCTGCCAAAACCAGGACTGGTCATCTTACATTTAAAGCACATGATATGTGGCGGCAAGGTATTAATAGTGAGGGACATGCTAGAAATGTAAAGACACTGAAGATAAGATAGAGTATGCAGACAGACAGACATCATCTATTGAGTTAAGGACGGAGGACTAACTTCAGCTCAGAACCATTAACATTCTTTTAAAATGCTCTTTAGTAGGGGAATTTCCTTTGTTTGATTTTAATATAGCTTATAAAGAGAGGGGGAAATTCCTGCTCAGATCTTTCAAAAGAGCCACAGTCAAGGCCATTTATTATTGACCCAGACGGACATAGTGACTCATCTTACACGCAAAAACATTGCCAGCTGAACATCCCCAGTTGTGTTTCACCTTAGTGAAACCTGCTTGGTGGAACTCTGGAGGCATCTGTGTGGTTGAGAACGGAGGAGGTTGGAAGGGTGTGCGAGCGTGTGTGGATGTGCTGATGACTAAAAAGCATTACTCAGCATGAACCACCAGCCAGTCCTGCTACACGGAAACACTCTCTTAAAAGACATACAAAGGATCTTTACTGTAAGGCCCTGTGAGCCTTATGGAACCCAGTGAGCCTCACTGAACTCGCCTATAAACCAGCTCCTTTCAACACGCACCATAAATTGCTGGGCCATTTGAAACAAGGTGGTCCCCAGCTGTAGCCTCAAGGCAGAACCCTCTACCATGTGAGTTGGAGGTTTAATTTAAAACTTTCTCTAAACAAAATCAATATTATGGACTAACATGAGTCCAGCAAATCCTCTGTGAGAAGACAACACTCTGAGGGCCAAATCCTCAAAGGTGCTGAGCACCCACAATCTCTGCTGAAGTCGCTGCTCAGCACCTCTCAGAAGGTGGCCGCATTTGCGTGTCAGGATTTCCCCAGCCCAGCAGTAATGGATCCCTAAGGTGTCTGTCTGACTTAGCAGGAATGCGCTGAGGAATAAAAAAGAGTATGAAAGGAGGTCTGGTGACTAATCACTGTGCACAGGATAAGCAGGGGCAGCAGAATGACCAGATCTCTCCTAACAATGGGAGGATGACTCCAAACTCTTGTGGGTGAGGAGAAACAGTGACTCCTGGTGGGGAAAACATTGCCGCTTTATTAAACAGTAACATCCTTTTGTATAACACTGTCACAACCTCACAGGGTGGCCAAATACCACCAGAATGTAGGGTGACCAGACAGCAAGTGTGAAAAATCAGGACAGGGGTGGGGGGGTAATAGGAGCCTAAATATGAAAAAGACCCAAAAATCAGGACTGTCCCTATAAAATCAGGACATCTGGTCACCCTACCAGAATGAGAGTTTTCCAGAGGGGCCTGGGAGCACAGACCTCTAATGACAATGGCAAGTAAGCTTCCTACATCAAATCTTACAGAAAAGTCACATCGAATTTAATGGAAAAAAAATTAGGCATCGTGTTTAGTGGGTGGGGCACTGAACGGGAACTCATGAGATCTGCGTTTCAGTCCTGGCTCTGCCACTGACCTGCTGTAGGCAACTCCCAATCTTTCATGTATTTATACCTGCTCCTGTATTTTCCACTCCATGCATCTGATGAAGTAGGTTCTAGACCACGAAAGCTTATGCCCAAATACATTTGTTAGTCTCTAAGGTGCCACAAGGACTCCTCGTTGTTTTTATAAAGAATAACGTAGCAGGTCTTTTGACCATCCTGCAAGATACCCTGCTATATCCGCTATAAAATTCTGTGGAACAAAGCCACCACTCTCTATTATAGGCTTTTAAAGTGATTTCTAAAGAATCCTATTAAATTTCTACAGAATCTGTTTTCATCCCTGCATAAAATTCTATTGGACTTTTTCATAAGGCAAGTTTCATAAATGGGTTCACCACAAACCAGCTAGTAATTCTGAAACACCAGTTTCAAGGAATTCCATTTTCCACAGACACTATTTGGCCACTTCATTCCAACATAGGGTTCCGACTCAGGTGTCGTCTCTCTGGAGAAAAATGAAGGCTGTGTTGACACTGGGATTACTGCCCCCACCTCTAAAATCTCCCACCATTGCTACCACCAGTTCAGCTCTACAGCGGCCACTAGCAGTGGTGGGAATGTTCACATAGACAGAGCACAGGCATTTTAACCATCAGGTCATTTAGCCATGCTCAAAGCAAGTCTACTCAACGTAATGCTTAAGGCTATGTCTGCACTTACAACGCTACAGCAGTAGTACTGCAGTAACACTTCAGAGTACACACTTCAGCAATGGCAGGGCTTCTCCCATCGCCGTAGTTCATCTACCTCCCTGAGAGGTGGCAGCTAGGTCAGCAAAATAACTTTTCTGTCAGCCCCTTGTGTCTACACCAGGGGTTAAGGTCAGCAGAGCTACTTCTCTCAGGAAGGTGCATTTTTCATACACAGACCCCGAGAGACGTAGCTATGCTGATATAACTTTTCAGTGTAGACAGCCCCTAACTCAATGAAAACTACCACCCTTTTCTCTGGGATTATCACTGGTGAAGCTGAACCAATAGTAGCAATGATGGGATTTTTTTTTTCCTGAAATTTCCCATTGTAGGTAAGTCCCAAAGGCCTGATTCTCAGATCTTAAACAAGCCCTAAAATGAGCAGTACATCTAATAGCTATCTATTGCACATACATGTATCCAAGCCCAGATACCTTTAAGAAGAAAAATAAGGCACATGCAGTAATTCAGATCGAATATACTGTTGATTTTTTTCCCACTTTTTTCCTCACTGTACTGTGCAACATGTTTTTTTAATTTGGTGCCTGGATTTCCCTCAGTTATGCAAGTCTTTAACCAGGAATTCACAGTTGGAGGAATTGAGAGAGGAAAAAAAAACACTTTTCCTATTTTTTCTGGTACCAAATCCTTCTGCAGGTCCATTTCCTTCTGGTCTGCTTGCTTTTCTAGGTCTACCAGCATATTTTAGGTAATGAAATGCACATTTTGCTGGTCTGCTTTAATATATCCAGAGGGACTGGGGTGGTGTGGGTGTGTTTGTTTTAAACTTAGGGATGTCGTAAAGCCGTTGCAATGGCATGGAGACGGGAAGATAAGACATGGCAGGAAGAGCCTGTTTAGTGGGTGGTTGTGGTATTAACATTTATCCCATAATTGAAGGAAGGCGTGACAACATTAAGAGAGCAAACCACCACAATGTTTCCTTATGAGGCACACACTGAACCCTCTGACAGCGAAGACCACCAGACATTAAGCCTTCTGCACAACCCTTGTTTGTAGCAAAGGTAGAGAATTCTCCTACAAGCCAAGCTCCTATAAAAAGGACACAACAAAGTCTGCGCTATGGCATCCTTGTCACTGTAAAGCCCTTCAGCTGTACTGCTGCTCCTCAAATAAAGACATTATAATCTGCCTACTATCTTCTGGCAAATGTGCTGCAACCTGCATGTGTGGCACACCATGCAATGAGCCATGTACACCACATGGGAACTCACATGCCCATATAGCAAGGCATGCGCCTCAGCTACTGTGCTGAGGCTGTGCTCCTTTCTGACCTCACCTCTGCTGGTGTAAATCAGGAGTAACTCCATTACATTGAGTGGGGTTACACTAGTGTAAGAGCACTGTAAGCAAAATCAGAATCAGGCCCACTGTTTACAGCACCTCTGACACCAGGTCAAGGACCTACCTCAGGTTTGGCATCTTCCTACAGTTTTCTAAATTTCTGATGCAAAGAGGCTCCTCCTCTGAACCTAGATAATGGAGGAGTCTGAACCCAGGGTATGCTTACCTAGGCAGAGCTATCACAGCGCTGCACTCACTGTGCAGTGCTTTTGCTACTAGGTGTACTACCACTTTTTAAAAAAAAAATTGAGTATTTTTCTGACTTAAAATCAAAATTAGGCTCACAAAACTGCAGGAAAGGATCTACCGGCCTAGACACAATCAACTCACTTGACAAGGAACAAAATAAAGATATTTTATGTGCCCATACAAAAACTAATAATTAAAAACGCTCCTCATCCTGGTGGAGTGGGCAAGTTAAATTTTGCAAAGCCATAAATCAGCAAGTAAACAGGCACAAACTGCATCCTAAATCCAAACACTTGTTAGAGCAGGAGTTATAAAATGGGTACAAGCAAACATTGAGACCCCTGTTCAGAAAAGCGTTCATACATAAGCTTAGCTGTGTGCTTAAGTCCTTTGCTAATTAGAATGGACTGGAGTCCTGTTCTGTTCTACCCATATTCTAAGCTAAAGGACAATGTTGGCATAGGAACAACTGGGGATAAACTGGTCATGAATCAGTTTGTGCTGGAAATTAGAAGAAGGTTTCTAACCAACAGAAGGGTGCAGTCCTTCCAATAGGAGCTGTGGGGGCAAAGAACTTAATACGTTTTAAGACAAGCTTTACAAATGTATGAGTGGGATTGTTTGATGGGGTTGCTTGTGGTGATGTGGGATGCATTTGGCAGCCCTGAGGTACCCTCCAGTTCGTATCTTATGTTCCTAAAGTCTCATGCTTCAGGGCTTCAGCTGGTCACCAGCAGGAGTCAGAAAGGGAATTCATTTCCCTCTCCCCTGCATACCTCACTCCCATATATCAATGTATTCCGTATTGTTGTTGGATTGGTTAGTTGGCTGGGTTTTTTTTGTCTCCTTCCTCTGAAGCATCAGAGATGCCCACAACTGGAGATGGGACACTGCACGGGGTGGATCGGTGCTCTGAGGTGGTACTGAGAATTCTCTCTCAGATGCTTGGCTGACTGGTTCTTGCTCACAGGCTCAGAGTCTATCTGACCATGGGGTCAGGAAGGAATTTCCCCCCAGCTTAAATTGGCACAGACCTTGGAGGGCAGGGGTTGCCTTCCTCAGCAGCATGGAGCACAAGTCATCTGCTAGGATCATCTGGATACCTCTTGCTTAATCAATTCCTTGCCACTGCAGGGTCCTCAAGGCTCTGGTGCACCTTGGTCCCTCTGTACTCTGCCTTGGCACATAGTAGTTTAATCTCCTAAAGGCTGTAGTAGCTTGGTCTAATTCTGGTTGTTGGCTTGGTCTGTGGGAGCTGGGTGATATTCACAGCCTGTGATATACACAGCGTCAGACTGAATGATCTGGTGGTCCCTTCTGGCCTTAAACATCTGACCCTGGGACTTGTACTGCCCTCACCATCCTAGTAATCCCACTGAAGTCAGTGGGACTTAAACACTGAATAAGGATAGGCTGCTATATCAAGGGAACTGGAGGATGGGAAGGAACTGCAGTTAGAATACAGGTGCTACCATGGTCTCCTTATTAGGCTTCATAATAAAAGTGCTGTGTGGGTGTGAGTATGAATTAAGCACTTGAGACACTTGTATCACTACAGGGAGCTTGCTGCAGTGTTTGAGCAGTGATAAATTCTGCTGGGGATGCAAGGTGGATTACAGGACTCCAACGGAGGGAAAGCAAGGTTACATAAGAACGGCCGTACCGGGTCAGACCAAAGGTCCATCTAGCCCAGTATCTGTCTACCGACACTGGCCAATGCCAGGTGCCCCAGAGGGAGTGAACCTAACAGGCAATGATCAAGTGATCACTCTCCTGCCATCCATCTCCATCCTCTGACAAACAGAGGCTAGTGACACCATTCCTTACCCATCCTGGCTAAAAGCCATTTATGGACTTAGCCACCATGAATGTATCCAGTTCCCTTTTAAACACTGTTATAGTCCCAGCCTTCACAACCTCCTCAGGTAAGGAGTTCCACAAGTTGACTGTGCGCTGTGTGAAGAACAATTTCCTTTTATTTGTTTTAAACCTGCTGCCCATTAATTTCATTTCGTGACCAGTAGTTCTTGTATTATGGGAATAAGTAAATAACTTTTCCTTATCCACTTTCTCCACATCACTCATGATTTTATATACCTCTATCATATCCCCCCCAGTCTCCTCTTTTCCAAGCTGAAGAGTCCTAGCCTCTTTAATCTTTCCTCATATGGGACCCTCTCCAAACCCCTAATCATTTTAGTTGCCCTTTTCTGAACCTTTTCTAGTGCTAGAATATCTTTTTTGAGGTGAGGAGACCACATCTGTTCACAGTATTCGAGATGTGAGCGTACCACGGATTTATATAAGGGCAATAATATATTCTCAGTCTTATTCTCTATCCCCTTTTTAATGATTCCTAAAGGTGCTGTACTTTGGAGTCCGTGAGTAAATCAACAGACACTGGGATCAAAATCGGTACTCTTCTGGCCAGGGGCATGCTGTATACTGGCTAGTCAGCAGGTTTCAAGCAAGGACCTGTTCACATACAGCTCCACTTTAGTTTTGTATATGCCCCATTTTTCATATACAGAAATGATCACATGGTGTAAGACTGTCATTGCACCTGGCCATGGGGCAGTAAGCACAGCTTTCATGTGTCTGTCTGGACTGCCAAGTCTGGGGTGGGAGGACAGAGGAACTGACAGCACCCATCACAGAAGGTGATCCACATACACAAAGACCTTGCCAGAGTGGTTGACTAAATGCTGCAGGCTGACCTAGTGCCTCTATTCACGAAAACACCCCTTTACAGAGCCTCAGGGTCCAGCCACACTTGGAGCTGGGGGGGGAGGCGAGTCCCAGCTCCAGCAGACACACCTGTGCTAGCTCTGATCCAGCTAGCATGCTAAAGTAGCATGTCGCTGCAGCGGCACAAGCATCAGCAAAGCTTAGCCGATTGAGTACACACCCATCCGAGACACTAGGCACATATTTGGGCTGGCTAGCCCCTCCCACAGCTCACAGCTACACTTGACTATTAGCACAGTAACTCAATCAAAGTTGGTGAGGGTACGTCACCTCCAGGGAATCATACACTCCACAGCTCGAAGTACACATGCACCCTTAGCTGCTCAACTCCTTTAGACACCTGGGTTCAAGAACTGGGATTACAGTCCGAAATGAATTCCTTACCTTACACCAACCTCGTCTCTCTGCAACTCTCCATCAGGGGAGAGACTGTCACCCATAGTGGCCTCCCTTTTTCCTTCTTCCTTTTATGCTGCCCACGAGAGAGAGGCAGAAAGGGAATATACATGATTCTCCAGAAACTTTCCCACCACCAATACAACCTCTCTGAAGCTGACCCTACCCAGAGATGAAGGGGAAATGATGGACAAGGGTTATAACGCATTAAGATTATCAATCATACAAAATCTATTGATAATTACCATTTCTGTGCCTAAGGCAGAGCCAAAAAATAAAGGTAAATTCAGCTGAAGTAGATAGATATTCTGTCTCATTTACTTGCTTTATTTCCATTCGATGCTGCTCCAGATGTTATTGTTTACAGTGGGAGGGAGGGTTGTTTTTCCTTCATTCTTATACTAACGTCTGTGCACAGGAATGAGTCTCCATCGGTCCATCTACTCGCCTCTATCTTCGCAACTTCAGGTTTGTAAGTTGGATTGTATGAGTGCTAAGCACAGTCGAGGGGGTTAGAACAAAATTGCAGGTGGTTTGTGATTGGTTTCCACGTATATTTTATTACTCTCATAGCTGTTTGCAGTGTTGTTGTAGCCATGTAGGTCCCAGGATGAGACACACACAAGGTAGGTGAGATAATATCTTGGTCCAGTAAAAAAAAAATTATCCCACCTACATTGCATCTCTTATTACTCCCTCATATACATTAATGAAACTTAAGATAGTCAAACGATTGCTAGCATTTTTTTTGCAATCTGGGCGTAGTTTCTTCCTACTTTGTTTAGGGGTCTCACTGCAAACGCAGTGAGTTGCCTTCTCTGGTTAAGGCTATGACCTTCGGAAGATGCATTGTCTGACAACGTAACTAGCTTAGTTAAACTGCAAGATATTAACATTGGTGGATTAGTGATGGGGGTGGGTGCTAGTCACTGTTCGAGTCTATGTCATTTTCCAGCAGCTCCTTTAAGGGCTTATTAATTTGGAATGAATTTTGCCAAAAAGTATATCATCCCCTTGTCCCCTTCACATTGCATTTCAACTCTTGATTTATTTTATCTTATCTGGATCAGCTATTACACCAATTTTGCTCTGTTTATGGCTCATAGAGGCAGCTTCTGTTGGACCATTTATTTCCTTCTTTAAATTTCAGTGGTAGGTATCTTCCTTGAGATTTCTGCCAAACGTGCCTAAGAGTATATCTACACAGCAGCTGGAACAGGGCTTCCCAGTGTGGGCAGGTAGGCCTATGCTAGTTCTGTTCAAGCTAGCGTGCAAAAAATAGCAGTGTGGCCATGGCAACACGGGTGGTGGCTCAGGGTAGCTGCCCAAGCCACTGCAGCCACATGCTATTTTGAGTGCGTTAGTTTGAACAGAGATAGTGCATGTCTGTCTGCCCATGCTGGGAAGCCCCCTCCCAACTGCTACATCTAAGACAAACCCTAAGTCTTTCCCTGTGCTCGTGACAGTCCTTAGCCCAAATTAAAACATCATCCATTATAACTAGAACACCTGTAATCCTTCAAATAGTTATGGAATTATTCCTTAAAAAAATACCTCAGGAGCAGAACTAATATCAAACAGCGTTTGCTTACATTTGTTAGTCTCCAAATGAGGTATTAAAAGTCACTAGCTTAGAGCTTGACTCATCTACTTTTACTTGTCAGAATGCAAATCCCGCTTCTAATACTGAGAATATTTTTGCTTCTGAGAGTTTAGCTGCTGTTTTGTCAACAATTTTTATTGATTTTTATTGAGTAATTTTTAGTGGCTTCATTTAAATCACTCGGATAAATACACAGCCTTACTTTGTCTGGATTTTCAATTACGAACATAGAATTATCCCAGTTTCTAGGCTGTTCTACCTTTTGAATCATAGAATCATAGAATATCAGGGTTGGAAGGGACCTCAAGAGGTCATCTAGTCCAACCCCTGCTCAAAGCAGGACCAGTCCTCAACTAAATTGTCCCAGCCAGGCTTTGTCAAGCTGGTCCTTAAAAACCTCTAAGGAAGGAGATCCCACCACCTCTCCAGGTAACCCATTCCAGGGCTTCACCACCCTCCTAGTGAAATAGTGTTTCCTAATATCCAACCTAGACCTCCCCCACTGCAACTTGAGACCATTGCTCCTTGTTCTGTCATCTGATACCACTGAGAACAGTCTAGATCCATCCTCTTTGGAACCTCCTTTCAGGAAGTTGAAAGCAGCTATCAGATCCCTCTTCACTCTTCTCATCTACAGACTAAACAATCCCAGTTCCCTCAGCCTCTCCTCATAAATCATGTGCTCCAGCCTCCTGATCATTTTTGTTGCCCTTCACTGGACTCTCTCCAATTTGTCCACATCCTTTCTGAATTGGGGGGCCAAAACTGGACACAATACTCCAGATGTGGCCTCACCAATTCCGAATAGAGGGGAATGATCACATCCCTCGATCTGTAGGCAATGCTCCTACTTATATAGCCCAAAATGCCGTTAGCCTTCTTGGTAACAAGGGCACACTTCATATCTAGCTTCTTGTCCACTGTCCCCTAGGTCCTTTACTGTAGAATTGCTGCCTAGCCACTCGGTCCCTAGTCTATAGCAGTGCATGGGATTCTCCCCTCCTAAGTGCAGGATTCTGCACTTGTTCTTGTTGAACCTCATCAGATTTCTTTTGGCCCAATCCTCCAATTTGTCTAGGTCCCTCTATATCCTATCCCTATCCAGCGTATCTACCACTTCTCCCAGTTTAGTGTCATCTGCAAACTTGCTGAGAGTGGAGTCCACGCCATCCTCCAGATCATTAATGAAGATATTGAACAAAACTGGCCCCAGGACCGAACTTGGGAGCACTCCGCTGCCAACTAGACATGAAGCCATTGATCATACCCGTTGAGCCCGACGATCTAGCCACCTTTCTGTCCACCTTATAGTCCATTCATCCAGCCCATACTTCTTTAACTTGCCCTCAAGAATACTGTGGGAGACTGTATCAAAAGCTTTGTTAAAATCAAGGAATAACCTGTCCTCTGCTTTCCCCTCATCCACAGAGCCAGTTATCTCATCATAGAAGGCAATTATGTTAGTCAGGCACGACTTGCTGTTGGTGAATCCATGCTGACTGTTCCTGATCAGTTTCCTCTCCTCTAAGCGGATCAGAATTGAGGACCTGCTCCACGATTTTTCCAGGGACTGAGGTGAGGCTGTAGTGAGGCCTGTAGTTCCTCAGATCCTCCTTCTTCCCTTTTTTAAAGATGGATACTACTTTAGCCTTTTTCCAGTCATCTGGGACTTCCCATGATCACCTTGAGTTTTCAAAAATAATAGCCAATGGCTCTGCAATCACATCCGCCAATTCCTTTAGCACCCTTGGATGCAGCACATTCAGCCCCATAGACTTGTGCTCATCCAGTTTTTCTAAATATTCCTGAACGACTACTTTCTCCATAGAGGGCTGGTCACCTCGTCCCCATGCTGTGCTGCCCAGTGCAGTTGTCTGGGAGCTGACCTTGTTCATGAAGACAGAGGCAAAAACAGCACTGAGTACATTAGCTCTTTCCACAACCTCTGTCTCTAGGTTGCCTCCCTCATTCAATAAGGCACATCCTCTGTCTCTAGGTTGCCTCCCTCATTCAGTAAGGGGCCCACACTTTCCTTGGTTTTCTTTCTGTTGCTAACATACCTAAATAACAAATAAATATTTCCCTGCTTTTCCATATGATCAAGTCCAGTTTTCCTTTATTATCAGATCATGCAAATGGAATTTTTCATATCAGATGAATCACCATGTGGTATTATTTATTAAGTGTCCACTGTGCATTCTGCTCTGTAAATGACACTGAATTAACACAGTCCCTGCTCCTGAAAGCAAGGAGCCTAAGGCAAAGCACTTAAGCATGTGCTTAAAGTTGATCCTGCGCTTATGTCCCACTGAAATCTATGTTACGTAAGTATGTGCTTGAGCCCATCCCTGAATTGGGGCCTAAAAGAATTGGGTTCCCCTTCCAGACATTGCAGCCGGGGAACACATTTGGAAATGGTGTCTGATGAGATCAAAGGGCACTTTCATACTATAAATATTAAATAAAATGCTACACTCTCAGGGGTATCTGCTCACAGGGCATCTTCACTCCCAGAATAAGAGGAGGGCAACTCTTTGTGCAGTTCTCGGCAGAAGAACATTATTCCGCAGGCAGACCCTGCTGAAGAAGAAACTATCAATTATGAAAAAATAACAGCAAAAAATTGACTATTAATCCCCCTAAAATTCTTCGAATGTACAAGATTTTAGTGAGTTTTAACTATAGGGGAAGCATTTAATCTTTTTTTTTCTTGTATCCGATTCTGAATTTTATGCCTCATTACTTGGACTCACTTAAAATCTCTCTGTCATTAATAAACTTGTTTTATCTAAACCAGTGTGCTCAAGTCGAAGTGTCTGTGTAACTCCATTTGAGGTAACAAGTTGTGAGCATACTATTCCCTTAAAGAAACAGAGGACTTAACATATTTGTACTGTCCAGGAGAGAGTTGGACAGTACAGGGCATACATTTCTGGGGGAAGATGTGAGACTATGCATGCGTTGGGGTCACCCTGCAGCATAACCAAGGCGAGTTAGAGCCAAGGTGCAGCTGGCTGGCTGCAGCACACACAGATATGGCTGGGAATGACTTGCATGCTGGAGGCTACAGCAGCAAGGCATTGTAAAGGGCACCCTAGGTTAGAGGGCAGAGGTGACACAGCTACTCATTGGTCTGGATTGTACACTGATATCTCACAGCTCCCAACAGTTCAGGGCAGGAAGTAAAGAATATTTTATCCAGCTGAATTTGCAAGGTGTTTTTGGGAGGCAGAATGAAGGGAATCCTCCAGTTAAGAGGTCAGACAGCACACTGAGGTTAGCACTCACCTATTCCTGCAAGAAGTGCCACACAATCTTTAACAACCCTAAATGGTCAGGGCATCAGTTTTAAGTCTCATCCAAAGAGCTGCTGCCTCCAACAACAAAGTTCCCCCTAAGGATACACAGAAGGACCGAGTCCATACTGACTGAAGAGTACCACCCCTGAATCACCAACACCAATTCCAGCAACACTGTTTTTTTGCATTTAAGTGCCAAGCAGGCCCAGTGCTCCTCACTGAAGCTTGGGAGATCTGACTAGATCACAGCTTAAGGAGGTATATTCAACCATAAGAGGAAGTGATCTACAACCCAATCACACTGTCGCACAGCATGTATTATTAATAATGATTATACTACCTAGCTCTTCTACAGTACTTTTAATCACAGTTCACAAGGTGCTTTACAAAGGAGGCCTGTGTCATTATCCCCATTTTACAGGTGAGAAAACTGAGGAACAGAGAGGGACATGCCCACAGTCATCCAACAAAGCAGTGGCAGAGCCAGGAATTAAACCCAGGTCTCCTGAGTCCTAGTCCAGTGCCCTATTCACTCAGCCACCCCATCATCTCTGCCTTTCTGCACAGTTTTGATCCCAGAGCAGTAGGAGGCAGACTTGGGGTTTAAGAATCTCTCTTCACATTCCCCCCACAGAACAGCCTGCTTTCTCATCCTCAAGTTATGCAACCATTGCTGCTTGTCAGCAGTCTTCAGAACAGCTAAGTCCCCCTACTAGTCTGTGACTGTGGTGTTGACCCAGAAGTGGGCCTCTGCCCCCTGAAGGTCATCTATACATACAGCGTTCTGGCACCGGCTTTGGCAACGATGCAGTATCAACACCACAACCTGCTACTTTCAGTATCTGATCAGGCGCACATACTACCACAATATCCAGCCTACCCCACTGCCTCAGACCTGCTTTTCCTCAGCTCCAGCACAAACATTTCATGACAAGCAAGAATCAAAAGCTGAGTATTTATCTTAGCCTCCATTTTGTGAAGACAAAGAGGAAATGGTGCTAGCACCAGAGGATTCATGGGATTTCCCTAGGAATTACAGCAGCTAGATGTCTTCTCGTATGCAGCCCTGGGCTCCCCAGAAGGCCTTCTGAAACTTCCCAGAAGCCACTGCTTCTAGGATCTGTGCCAGAAACTGCAGGATGGGTATCCAGAGGGTTGTGCAGTTGCGGTAGGTAGCATAGTGTGCATGCAGGGCAAAGCTCCGAACAACCAGCACACAATGCAACATAGCTGTCCAGACTCGCTGTGCCACAGCTGCTTACAGAGGGCTGTCCCACTAAGTGAGTTACCAACAGTTCCAATGCTCTAGTGTAGTCAAAGCTGGTGCGAGACAGAGGGGAAGCACCCAGTCTGAGGAAGAAATAATTCCATGGCAACAGACTGATGTCATCAATGGAGGATTAAGACTTTGCTGCAAGATCAAGTAGGAGGGGAAGCAGGACTGAGGGTAGATGAGAGGGAGGGAGAGAATTTAAAAACCACAGATCTACCAGAGCAGTAAAAGGAATGATATGGAATAACGGAGGCACAGGAAATTGCTTTTTATGCCCATCTTCTCTTTTCTTCAACTTTTCTCCAGCATCAAACTCCCTATTCAACAGGAGATTTGTATACCATTAAAACAACACGGCACATTTAACACTGTCCCTTCCTCCCCATCCCCTCCAATAAAATAACAGGACTGGAAGATTTGGCCTCTCCCTGCAGTCCCAGCGTGAAAGTGCAGCAAATCCATGTCACACAGAGAACTTTTGAAATGGAGCAAATGCTAATGGGAGGAAAAAATGATTATTTTATTTCTAAAGATCATGTCCTCTATAGCTTTAATTCATTCCAAACCCTCCAGCACTGGACAGCCACAAGTTTAATCATTGTAGCAGTGTGCTGGTGCAAAAGCACCTAATTAGCCCTTGCCCAGTCAGCTCCAATCAGGGGGAAACAAATTGGGGCTGCTGGAAAAGGTCTGATGCTGGTCTGAGGATTGGCAACACCTGCTGGTCTGACAAGCCAATAAAGCCTGGGAGGGAGCCAGAAGGCTGGGGGCAGCCAGGGAGAAGTAAGTCAGTCAGTGAGGGAGGGAACTGGAGGCCTCCTAGCTGAAGGCTGACTCAGCCTGTAAAGGAGGTGACTAAACCTGTAAAGCTTGTATATAGATAGACGCTGGTGGTGGGATAACCTTAAGTGAATAAAGACACGCGTGTTGCACAACCCTGAAGCATCTCTGAGCCTTACTGGGGGCAGCAAGCAGGCCCCAGGAAGAGAGGCAGGGCGTGGACCCTGTTACAATCATAAATATGCAAATTAGCCACACATAAGAAATTTCTAAATGCATCTCGGAGACTCAGAAATTAATTTTGCCTCCCTGCCTTTCTCCTGTTGTATTGAAAGGAGGGGGAGGGAATGAGCTTTACTGCCATGCTCTGCACGGCCCTCCTGTAGCTAAGGCAATGCAAAGATGACGCTCCCATTTATTCCCAGACATGGAATCAAATACCAGTGCATGCTCCCTACTTCGCAGGGGAACCAAAAAGCCACTTCTGAGTAGAGAAAAAGAGAAGGGGTAGCAGCTAGAGAGATGGCAAACGGAAAACAGAGAAGGAAAAGCAGGAGAGATTGCTAGAGCATGGGAGAGTATGCAGATGAGGCAGCAGAGAAAGAAGGTGAGCCAAAGCAGCTGAGACAGCTAGAGTAGGGAGGGAAATCAGCATCTGACCCAGTGCAAAAAGATCAAACCAATTGCTTGGAATTGTTCATTTCATTCTGAGTTTGGCCCAGGCTAGAGTAGGAAGATAGACTGCTCTTAATAGGGCTACCTGGGATTTTAAGGAACTGAAATACACACCAAACAGAGAGGCAGAGAGAGAGCTTGAACCTAGCAAGCACTGGAGCTAATAGTTATATTTACCATTAAATATAAAATCTTTCACAGTTGGGACCCTGTGTACAAGAAACTGGGCTGCCAGAGAAGCTAAATGCCACTTTCCAAACTTCTAGCACTCGCTTCCTCCCGGTCTCTGGTATTTTTTACCCTGACATCAACGCACACATTGATATGCTGAAAGATTTATGTTCGGAGGAGAGTAGGGGGTGAATAGCACTCAATATAGAATTGTGCAAAGCTCTGCATGTCACTTGAAAAGATAGCTGGGAAAAGGAAACAAGAGTTGGTCAGAGTCTGCTGGGGCTGGCTGGAGCTTTGGGAGGTGTTCGTGTTTTAAAGGGACTGGAGGGGGAAGATAATTTTAATCTCTAAGAATAGACAGGGAGAATGAGAGACATGAGCCACCCTTCTTCATGAGCATCTGTTGCTATACAGCATCTCGCCCCAGCTGGGGAGGGAACGTAACTACACCAGTGCTATATTCCAGAGCCCTCCTGGATCGCTGCTTCCAAACCATTTTCCAGGGCCCCAGGCCCTGGTGGGCACTGCAGCAGAGAGCTGCTTGAACAGGGCAGCAGTGCCTGGGAAACAAGCTTTTCGGGGGTGGGGGGGGCAAATGTGTGCCTTTTAGCCCCTGGGTACACTTCTGAAGGTGAGCAGAGGCCTCGTAGCAGCAGGAGGCATAGAGGCTGACTAAGCCAAAGTGCCTCCCTAGAGCACACCCTCCTTTTCCCAAAATGGAGTGTGCTCTTCTCCCTCTGTCGGGCCAGTGTGAACAAGTGTGTGGGGGATCATGGTCTCATGCATCTTCAATACTTTGACAGCTCCAGCAGCAGTGTGATCAGCAGGGCTCAGAGCAGCCTACACTTTCCATACCAGTTTTGCCTGGTTGCTGCAGGGGAGGAGGACGGGCATGGGAGGGCATTAAGTATTCAAATACACTTGTTATAGCAACACAGATATCTGGTAGGTCCCTCCCTTCTGCTTTTACCAAATTGGGCCTGTCTGCACATACTTGATCTTCACATGAAATTATGATAACTAAGTTGCTCTCATCTTCACTCTCCTCCATAGTGAGCACCCCAGAAGGAAAGCAATGGAGAGGAGCAGCCAGATGTTCAACAGTATCTATTCCCAGTTCCAAACCAGATGCACAGACCTCAGGCTCCCATAGAGATCTGGAGCGTTTGGATCCAGGTTTTGGGTCTGGTCTGGGTGTATTCAAACCTTAGCTAAGTGGAGGAGGCACACCGCAGATAGCCAATTCTCTCTCCTTCACAATTTCCGGCACATGCCCCATATAACATAAGCCAACATCAGCTGCAAATGGACAGTAACATTTATTTTTTCAGAAGGGGAAGGATTCTTGAGGCGCACGTCTTGGGAACCCAAATGGCACTTCCTAGAAGAGTAACACAGAGCCACTGTCTAGGGGAAATGATGTTCAACTGAAGCAGGCCCATGACTTACTAGAGATATTTCGAGACACCAAAGTCCTCCTATCCCTGTCCAAAAATAGTTTAGGGGTCTTCAAAGAAGCTGTCAAATGGCTTCAATGTGTACCCTAAAAATGTGATGACATGACATTTGTTTTAAAATCCAGCTTAACAGGTTTATTCCGATACTATTTGATCTTGAGTTGACTGCAGAAGTATCTGAAAAATAAAAGGGGTTGGGGTACTTCTAAATCAGTTAAATCATTTTAAAAGCAACTTAGGGGGTGGGGGAAGTGGCTTTTTGACCTCACAAACTCCCCTCCTGGAAGCAGGTTTCAAACCTAACACTGTCTGCCCCGCTCTGGTGTCATGCCACATTCTGAGAATGCCTCTGGTTACTGAGGCGGTATCATCTTCACAGGAGCGCAGCATGGCTAACTAGTCTCTCAGCAGCCTGGGAGACGGAAGTCTCTAATGCAAGTGAAGACGCTGGCAGCCAATACCAGGAATGCTCTCCCGCCTCTGCAGAAACAGCTCCACATAAAGTTTCAAAATCTAAACTGACTCCATGCTAAGGAGACAGTTCATCAGGCAGCCCTTCTACTCCACCCTGAGAGGGGACATGTCCAAATCCCCTCCCCACAAGTCCCTAACAGGGAAGGGGAACTCCACACGTTTAGATCCTACAGCCCGGCTCTGCGAGGGAGCTGTTCCCACACCTACAGCACACCAGCTACCCTACACTGGGAGAGGGTGCTCTACTTCTGCACTCCAGAGTCAGTTGGGAATTTGCTCTGTTCAGGTGCAAGGAAGCCACCTGCATGGAAAAAGAGCTGCCTAGATTTGGAAGTACTTAATGGAAGCCACAGTGCAATTCTTCATTTTTAGAGGCTAGCCCCAGCTCCTAAAAATTTTGCAAATAAGATTTAAAGAGAGAGAGAGAGAGAGAGAGAGAGAGAGGAAGGGGTGGGTGGGAGGAACCTCTCCCAAGACAAAGAAAGGATGTGTGACTTTTTCATAGATTCATCACCAAGGCATTTCCCAATACAAGACTCTCTCCTCGCTGGCTGCCATTGGGGATCAAAGCAGTCAGTAGTGGACTGTTGGTAAACTGACTTCACTCATGTAGATTTACAATGCAGGGATTTCACAGTGCCCTTCACTTTACTCCTCTTGCAACTGGAGCCCCAGTAACTCCTACCGCTGACCAGAAAAACTATACCAGTTTTGTGTTAACTGTCCCCCTCCCTCACCTCACCTGCAAATATAAACTAATCAGACAGTTTAACCAACACCAGACTCCATGCACCAGGGACTGGCAGAGCTCAGGTGGGAAGGAAGCAGTTTATGTGAAGATTCCAGTTAATTAAAACTTTGACTCGAAAGTGAGGGAGGTCCCATTCTCTAGTGGGAAACAGGCAAAATGCATCCCTTCTCCCACTCCAACACAGACATACAACTAAATCTTGTGCCTCTAAAAAAGCTCTCTGCTTTATAATCTATGCATAGATGAGGACAAGCTGAAAGCAAGAGCTATAGGTGTTGGGTAAGTACAGCCTGAATTAGGTATTTCCAACACTGAGTTTATATAACGTGCATATTACCGACGGGGACACCACCACAGTAAGGCCCTGTTCACGTTCTAGTTTGTAACTGGACAGAGAGCATTACTTGACTCACTCCAAGTAACACAGCTCCGTTTGAGTCCCCTGACAGCATGTCTGCCATCACACCTACACCTGTAGTACTGCCTAACCAGGTTTGAAGAAGTGCATTCTGAGAAAGTCAGGTCAGGTATGCCAGATTGGTTCAGCAGGAAACAGAATGCCTGGAGCTCTGGTCTGTCCTACCACTGGAAGAGAGAAGGATGGGGCGTGCTGAACTGGTTACAGGTCTCTAGGAGGGGCCTGCTAGCTTCCAGAGTTACTAACTTTTTTCCATGGGCTGCAGTGATACCACACAATCACAGAAATGCAGGGCTGGAAGGGACCTCAAGGAATCATTGAGTCCAGCTCCCTGCACTGAGGCAGGACCAAGTAAATCTAGACCTGGCAGGTGTTTGTCTAACCTACTCTTAAAACCCTCCCATGATAGGGATTTCACAAGCTCCCTTGGAAGCCTAGTCCAGAGCTTAAGTATCCTTGTTTCTAGAAAGTTACCATGCCACTAACTAGTTGCAAACTGGGTTAAAAGCTGCAGTATGGACAGGCCTAAGCCAGCGTGAAATGCTACAGCATTGTTTTCCCGCATCTGCAGGATGCCCAAAAGAGAAGTGTGGACTGCCTCATTTATCTCAATGAGCATTAACTCCGAAATTTAAAGATGCTCATTGAAATGTCAACATCGTTAATTCCAACAGAAACATCCTCCCAATGTATTTAAAACCTACCTCCCCACACTGACCTCCCCTCCTCAGCAACTTCCACAAATGCAGTTGATGCACTACACAAATTTGCCACAAATCGAAAACTCAAATTATGGGGACAGCTTAAAATAAATTCAATATCAAAATAAAGGGCATGAGAATATTCGGATTGAACCGTTCACTTTCCCATTTAATTAAATACAAATTTCAATTGTTTTTATTTAAATAAAGCCCTTGCCCAATTTTCATTTTGACCCACCAGGGTGCTGTAGAATTTAAAACCACTTCACTGGGAAGCACACGTGACTTTGTGCATTATCTGCGTGGAACTGAAGTTACCCAAGATAACTGGCCTCAATATTTCCAACACCAGAAAGGACAAACTTAAACTATACAACCAGAAAATCTGAAGCCCAATGGATGGCATCTCAAAGCATTTACCACTTCAAGCACCGCAAGTCTTGGCAGTCCCAGCCCCTCCAAATTTTCAGTCCTCCCATTGTCTAGTAGGGGCATCATTACAGAAAAAATCGTGGGGTGAGAGGGAGAGAAGTTGGGTCGGCATACAGAACATTAGGTGATTGCAGTCTATCCTGCAAAGTCAGGAGAGGAGGAGAGGGGAGCATTTAGACCCATGAGAGTTCTGCAGAGTGCAATTCCTCTCCTCTCTAAGCCACATAGAAAATGATGTCCCTGTTGTCTAGCTAGTCCTAACTCAAACCACAACAGCTCCCTCTTTGCCTCATGTTGGCTCTGCTAAGAGCCACCATCCCAGAGGTGGCCAAACTTACTGACTGTCCGAGCCACGTATGACAATCTTCAAAAGTTTGAGAGCCAGGGTGCACCTGCTGAAGCCCTGAGCCCTGGGAAGCACACTGTGCTGGGCTCAAGCCCCGAGACACTCCCCTCTCCACTGGGCAGAAACTGGAGACCACATGGGGGGAGGGACACATGGGGTCACATCCCCTCCCAGATTTTTGCCACAGTTTGCTGGCCCTGCTTGGCCCTCTCTCTGCATGGCAGCTGCTGGAGCTGGCAAGGCGAAAGCTGCAGTTGTGGGGAGAGGCAGCAGCAAGAAGCTGGGAGCTGCAAGGAGAACCACTGCTTTTGCTGCTGCTTCTCCCCACCAAACTAAAGCAGCGGACCCTCCCTGCAACTCCCAGTTCTTTGCCATTGCCTCTCCACAAGGAGCTAACACCTGAGAGCTTCAGGGAGGGACCACTGAAGGTAAGAGGGCGCAGGGCCATCCTTACCCATACGCAAACTACATATACCTTGGGCACAAGCATCCTTCCCACCCCCCGCGTTGGGGCTGAATAGGGCACCACAATGTCTAGGGACGGCCCTGGGGGGGGGACAAATCTTTAAATTGTGCCCCTCTCTCAGCAGGCACCAGTCATCTCTGGCAGAAGTCCTGAGCCTTCTCCACGCCTCAGTCTGCTAGGCAGAAAATGGGGGCATAGGGAGCTCCACGTGCTACACTTGATCTGTAAAAGAGCCACATTCAGCTCACAAGCCGCAGTTTGGCCACCCCTGCACCAGACTTACACCTTCATGGAATGTAACCAAAGCACACAAGGAGCATGGAAGGCTCTTACTTTCCAGGCGCAGTTGCGTACAGCTCCAGGAACCATGATCTCATTTTTAAAAGTGAAGACTGCAGCACAGAAACCCTAATACAGGAACTGACCTTCCAGTGCCAGGCACAGAGTTCCTAGGGGGTATTCTCAGTGGATCAGGCTCTTTGGTCCTGAAATATGTTGCAAGCACTGTGAAGACTCACCTGCACTCAGAAAATGTACTCCCCAAAAGTCCCCCCAGGACAACCACCAAGTTAGTGACAACACGAACAGAAGCCCTAGCGTAGATGTGGCTCCTGCCACCTCATTCATTTTCACCCCTGTGGTAGGTTAAATCAGTTCAGCAGGTTTCACTACCATGGTGGTCAAGGCATTGAAAGTCAGGGCAGCAATGCTAATGCTGATGCAGCTGAACTGGTGGGACTAGTGGGTATTTGGGGGGTATGATCCCCTAACGTAGACACTGCCCAGAACTGACAACTTATCAATTAGCTTGGAAGGAGAGAACACAAAATGTGTATCTATCCTTCCCCACAAGAGGAAATGGGGCCAGAGTCACTACAGAAATGGACAAACCCACTTCCCTTTCTGCCTTTATACTGTACAGCCCAGCTCCTCACACAACAGCAAAGTAGAGGAAAGCTATTTTAATGGCCTTTTATTTTTTTTAATTCCTTAAAGAAACTGCAGCAAATCCCAGCACAGAGCAAAATGTCCTGCTTGGAGGAGGGGGGGGAGAACCTTCAATGGAGGGGGGGGGTTAGCAGGAGGGTGGACTTTGTTATTCACTCCCCCTCCCCAATTAACATTCCATTGGCATTGCACTACTTTCTAGGAACAATAACTTTTGGGGAAGGGGAGTGGTTGTGGGGGTGTTAGAGAACAAGCTGGATCCTTAAAAGGCGACAGGTTCCTGTCCTAAAAGAGGTAGCATTTAGATATTATGGGAAAACTAAGAAAAAAGATCTAACCTCCATAGAAAGAACCTACAAAATACAAACTCTTGTGTCCTTACACCAAGTGTATCTTCCTTTACTGCAGATTTAAATATCTTCTGTATAGGTCTTGATTACAGAAAGAGAGAGATGGCTTTTCCTAGTTTGTTTATAAAGGTCTCCAGTGCAGGGTAATCAAAAATACTTTGGCTAGATTCTCAGCTGGTGTCAATCGGCATAACTGCACTGCCTTCAATGCAGCCATGCTGATTTACATCAGCTGCGGAAATGCTCCAGCTGGGTTTTAAAAACAATCAAGACCAAAAGCTTTTCTGTCTCTTTTCCACTTTTTAGGGTTTCAGTTTGCTTCTTAATCTCTCATCATGTATTACCTCGGGAATGACAGGTGCTGAAATGTGACCTGCAAGGAAAGGCACACAAAAGGAGAAGAGCTGGATGGCTTACAAGGGGGAAAGAATTACTTCACATGATCGTCCCTTGGATAATTAGTGAGGAAGGAGCCGTTTGGTGGTTTATGGCTCTATGGACAATCCCTGCATTAGGGATAAACAGCCCTCAAACATACTTTTGGCTTTTTTCCCAGTGGGTTTCTTGCTGCCCCTAGGAAATTCCTGGGCCTCTTGCTGAGGCTGGCCCGTCACTCAAAGACAGTAAGTCATTCATTCATTTCCTTTGGAGAATGAAAAACCCTTTTTCGTACCTTTGTCATTCACTTTTGACTTCAATAAAAATGTTTACAGCACATCTGAAAACCACAGTTGTTCTCACAGCTTCCTAGATGCTCTTTCTGGCAAGGGTGCTGCAGTGTGCCTAACCTAGAAAACTGAACAATACATTTGTATGCCCACGCAGCACAAAAACTATATACAACACCCTGCAAAACAACCCAATTGCAGACACTTACCGTTGGGAAATAACAAATGCAATGGGACTCCTCTGAAGTATGAGTTCTCAGCCAATCTGCACGCCCTGGGAACCCACGCAGAGCACACAGATTGAACTCACCTCTCATTGGTCCACCTGAGCCCAGAATTTATTAACCTTCTGGGATGCTGAAGGGTCCATCTTTTTATTTTGAATATCTGAGGGAGGGATAGATTGATGAAGTGGCTATAGGCAGAGAGATTTGATTTGGCAGTTTGATATGTGAACATTCAGGAGCTGTGCATTGTATACCAATAACTCTGAACTGAATAGAGAATGAGTCTGCTGTTATAAAAAATCTAATAGATTAATAGATAGCAAGTTCATGAACACCTGAGCATTTATGCTTGAAAATCTCTATTTCAGCCATATAGTTTAAGAGCCTTCTGTGAAAAGTTGGGCCAAAGGGACAGATTGTCAAAGCTAGCCATTCAAAATACATTTTCACATGCCTAATTATGCATACAAGTGGCAGAGGCATACACAAGAGTAAGATGTTTGCATGTACACGTGGCTAGTTAGGAACTACACTGGCCATAGGCTGCCCCAATATCTGATTCACGCATAGAAGGTATTTATATAGGTAACTTGAGAGTGAGCAACTGCTGCGCTCGGCTGTGTGTGTGTGTGCTTAACTTCTAAAATTTGATCCAAAAGGTCTCAAAAAATTGCTACCTTATTCCCCCCAAAGGGGGCAATATCTTGTCACTTTTAAAAAAGACATTAATTCTCTGTGGTAACATGGAATGTCCTGTCATTAAATCCTTTCTAGTTACATCTATAGGTTTGTAAACTGAGCTGTCTCAGTAAATAAAAATTGCTGGTCTCATCTTTAAAGCTTTCAGTGCACCTCCAGGAATCAGAGAAAATGCACAACTGAAGACACCCATTAAAATCTATTGATCCTTAATTGCAGCAAACTTTTACTTGTATATACTTTAAATGGAAGTACAGGTTATTTGAAACAAATCAGGGCCAAGTAATTCAATTCATTCATCAATAACACATATTAAGACTTGCAGCTCCATAAAGGTAACTGAGTAGAGATCTCATACCTCCACCAGCCAGAATACCTAGTTCATTCAAATGTGTCTGGGTTCTCTTCCTTATTATTCTACTGATTGCTGTGAAGCATCCCACAAGTCCCATAACTTCCATGTACCCTAGTTTTCCCATCTATAAGAATGAGGCTGACAATAGCAATCTCACAGAGTGCGGTGTAGCTGTGTATGGTCTTTGTAAAGCTCCTTGAGGTCCTCGGCAGAGAGGGATTAGAGCAGTGCAGGATAGTAATTATTCTTGTTACAAGAAAAGATCTGTGTCAAAATTCATCCCTTGTCAAACCAACTTCGGGCACAAGGATTTCATTTCCTGACTGTTTTGGGGTGCTGATCCTCCTACTCTAGCATCTGGGCTACGACAACACATAGCAACCATCCACCAATGATCTCTTGTTCCATAGCTGGTACTCCGGGAAACACACTGGAGGTATCCAGCTTATTAAAATAATAGTGAAGCAGTTAAATAATCGTTCAAGCAAAAGCATAAATCGTAAACAGCTGCTTGGAAACTTTCTTTCTGTGGTATAATGAGCCATGAAGCGGGTTTGTCACTGGCTTCGAAGTCCAAGAAAAGAAGCCATCTATGAGAACAAGCCAGACAGTGAACACTTAGACCAACCCATAGGCGCCAGAGATGGGGTGCCAAAGGCCATTGCCCCCCCATACTTGTTAAACAGGGAGTACCATGCCCCCCCCTCACATACACACTTGGCAGACACGGAACAAGATGGTCCTGGCCTGCCTCTCGGCCTCTGACTGGAGCTGGGAGGTGTAATGGAAGAGCCCTTCCCCACTGGCCTGACAGGAGCAGCCAAATCAAATTTGAGTGAGTGGCGTTGCAACCTGGTGCATGGTTACTCAGACACTGGCCTCAGACGCTTCAGCAGCCCTTCCAGTGCCCCAGGCCAGCTACTCGTAAGGAAAGCTCCTCCGAGAGATGGAAGAACTATGAACCAAAACACAATCAGGGCAAAGCTTTGCCCAAAGCACCATGTTTCTCATCATGTAACAGAACAAGTGCATTTGATTGCTTCTCAACAAAGTGTAGCCACTGCCATAGCCAGAATGTTGGGATAGATGGTCAATCCCAGAACGTCAATTCCAGTGGTCCTGAGAGAGCCCCAAAACCTTGTCCTCTCTATTACGTAGGGATTATTTTGCAAGACCTGACTTTTAGGCCCAGACAGTAATGTTATGGTCCAAATAGCCTTTAATCATCAGAAGCCCCTTTCAAGCTCAGCTTTGGCTCCTTCTCCAAAACAGCATTCCTCTCCCATTTCCTGGGAGGACTCCACACATCACTCAGAGCCTCCCGATGAGCAACAGAGAGGATGCAGGCTCCTGCCCAGAATAGAGTGGCAAGGATGATGATGACAATAGCAGCTAGGCCTCTTTTTCCACTGAGCCAAGGGCAGCTTGGGGATCTAGGTGACTTGGCCATCTATAGGGTGAGTACTGGGCATCACAGAGGAAAACGTTTCCATTTTCTCCCCTAAATAGTTCATCTGAAGAAATATCAGAAAGCTCTTGATATTCATGTTCTCACACTGGTAACAGGGTCCTAAATGCATAAGACAGCTCCAATTACCTGAAAGGTTTCTATCTGGAATGATGAGGTGATGCCGGATGGAGTAAAGTCCACGAAAATATAAGCACAACTCTGCTCATCTTAACCTGGCTTAGGGAGGCCTCCTTTCCCCCAACCCTGCCTAGCAAATGGCAATCACATGGCAAGATCTGGAGCTTCTTCCTCACCTCCTACTGGAAGCCTGGAGGCTTCAGCAAAGTCATGTCCCTGGACACTGATTCTTAAAGCAAGTGTCTTCATTGCCATCTAAAGAGCATCAGGAGAATTTCTCAGATAACTCTCACTCCGGGAGAATAAACACACCCAAGGGGGTTAAGGAAAGGAATTGGAGGTAGACTTATTCTGTAAAACATTTACACATTATTTCAAACACCTGGATGGCAGGGAAACACAACATGGATGGACAGACAATGATGGAATTTTCTGCAATCTGAAAGCAAAAGATCTCTAAATTTCCAGCATCATTCATTATTAAATAAATATTCATTCTCTTCCCAAGGCATTAATTGTTATAATTTATTTGTATTTCTCTAGCACCTCAGAATTCCAGTCAAGGATCAGGACCCCTCCTGCTAGGCACTGAGACAGACTTCCAAAAGCACTGAAGTCAATGCTGTTTGTGCCTTAGAAAATCCCCCTAGTACAAACAAGTGACCCAGGAGACTGGCTCAGCTTCAGACAGAGTAAAGTCTAGGCTTTAAAGCAAAGGAAATAGGAAAAACATGCTAATAGGATCCTTCAGGTCACACATGCCTCCACTATAATCAGCATTCCCTCCCTCAGCAACACACTCCTTGCCATGTTTAATGAGGTCCCAGTGCTTCCCCTGTCCTCCCCAAGTAACTCCTGCTGGAGAGGAATCGTCTTTTGTTTCTATTTTTGGAGTAAAAACGCAATCAAAGTAAAGAGGGAAACAGCTGTTAAGTCTCTGGATATTTTTTTCTCCTTCAAAACCTGAACAAGGCTGTTGCTGCTGTCAGGCTGGACACCTGACCTGGGATTTCATCTGGTTCCCACTGCAAATGTTCCATTTAATCTCTTTAATCATCAGAAGCCCCTTTCAAGCTCAGCCTTGGCTCCTTCTCCAAAGCAGCATTCCTCTCCCATTTCCTGGGAGGACTCCACACGTCACTCAGAGCCTCCCGGTGAGCAGCAGAGGGGATGCAGGCTCCTGCCCAGAATAGAGTGGCAAGGATGATGATGACAATGGCAGCTAGGCCTCTTTTTCCACTGGGCCAAGGGCAGCTTGGGGATCTATGCTATGCTCTTTCACTGGCTGCAAATGTGTTCCCAGTCTGCTTCACTCTCCCTGCTCCACAACTTCAGGAACAAAAGCCAGTTCGGACCTTGTGGCAAACCCACCTTCCCCCTACCATCAAAAAGAAAAATGTCTATTGTTCTTAATGACCCGGGCAGGGTGTGTGGATTAGAGAGAGAGGAGCATGTCCCTGCATACACATGCCAGGAGACCAATCAGGTACAAGGCAACACAAATATGATTCACTGACCCCTTATGCTCTGAATGCAAGACTATTAGCTTATGTAATAGAGTTTTGGTGTTCCCTGCAGGTTGTATAGCACTGGCAGAGGGGCTGTTGTAAACAGACAGATGTAGGGAGGACAACTGAGAGATGGTTGAACTCTGTTCATAAGGACTACATAGGGCTGAAGCTGCTACCTCCCAGTTCCAGGAGGGGAGAAAGGGTGGTAAGATTTCCCCCAGAAGAAGCTTGGTTCAGACACAGCATTGGGTCTGGAGCAAAGTCCCTCCTGCCAGTCTCAGTTTTATAGCTGAGGTTCCATAGAGCCAAGCAGACAGCAGCAAGTCAGTGTCACAGCCTAAGTGAGAACCCGGGAACCAGAATACTGGCTTTACAGTGTGCAGACAGGATAAGGAAATAGATTGAGATGATTATCAGTGAACATGCTGGCACCTCGCTATGTGAAAGTTGTTTGTGTTGGAAAGCGGATTGCAGACACAGTGCTAAACTCCCATTATGGGGACTACTGAAGGAAGACGCAGTGTGGCGTAGGGCTAATGAAAAGCAGAAAGTGCTTGATTAAAGTTTAAGGTCAAATGTGCCTGTGGTTCTCCCACTAGTCCTACGACAATCAGAAAAGCGAACATTCCAGACAGGGGCGGCTCCAGGCACCAGCACACCAAGCGTGTGCCTGGGGCAGCAAGCCACGGGGGGCGGCCTTCCGGTCGCCGTGAGGGCGGCAGTCAGGCTGCCTTCGGTGGCTTGCCTGCGGGAGGTCCGCCGGTCCTGCGGTTTCGGCAGCAATTCGGCAGCGGGTACATCGAAGGCGCGGGACCGGCGTACCTCCCGCAGGCATGCCACCGAATCCACGTCACCAGCGGACCTCCCACAGGCATGCCACCAAAAGCTGCCTGACAGCTGTGCTTGGGGAGACAAAATGCATAGAGCCACCCCTGATTCCAGAGGGCTCTACCATTTTCTTCGCAATTGATCTATTATGAGAAGTGATGGAGTATTTTGAACCTGGGTAGCACTTAGAGCCTCCCCCGTGAGCGAAAGGGTGGCTAAAATAAAGCCCTTCTTTTAAGGGGGAGAGGGGAGGAAGAGAAAAGCCAGCCAAACATGCTGCTACTCAGCTTCTCTGAGTTGCTGTTCCACAGCAAGCATAGTGCTAGAGAGACCTCTTGCAGTGCACAGCTGCTACTGCAGCCACAAGACTAGATTTAAACAAAACACAAATAATGGTGCTGAGCAAAAATAATAATAATAATAATCCCCTTTTATGAACCAGTTTTAACTTATAAAATAGACTCATCCATCAGCTCTAAACCACCTAAACCACACACAGACATTGTATGTTGCAAGCAGACAAGATTATTATACACACAACCACACAGACCATTGGATGTACAGAAACATATTACATACACCCGTTTACCCTTACAAACGCTGGCCCTGATTCTGCAATTGGAGCCGTATGACAGACCCCTGAGTCTGCAGGAAGCCCCACTGGCATCAAATAGACTCTGCATAGCAACAAGTACCTCCATATGTGAATCCACTGGCAGGAAGAGTATACATAATGACTACACTACTATAACTCAACCACTACCTCAGGGCACCTTGCCAGACTCTCTGTGGCCCCAGGCTGTCTCTGGTGAGTTGGGAAAAGGCTTAGTTTTGATGGTTCAGTGCACTTCATTAGTGACATCAGATCAACCTGTATTTTGTGTGTGTGGGAGGGTGTATTATGTGTTTTTTTGACAGCAGGAATGTTTGCCCCTAGAACATTGGTGTGGTGTGTTCTATTTGGTTTTTCTACAGGTCCAAATAGGTAGGAAATTGTGTGAACCCCTAGCTCAGATCTCTAGGGAGAGCAGTTGCAAGACAGCACAGGAACTCGAGCAACAGAAGGAAAGAGAAATAGAGGAGGGTCCATATTGGGAAGGGAAGGAGAGGTGCAGGGATGCTGATGGAAATATAGGGAACACGAGAATTGCCTGTCTCTCATTTTCAAAGAATTGTTAAGTCTGAGATCCTTTGTCTGGTGCCAGGAGAAAGTGGGAGTCAGACCACCGTGCCCCCAGATTTTAAGGAGCTGAGGATGCAGTCAAACCCTGATCACCTGCCTTCCCTAGTGCTGGTGCCCTCAAGCAACGAGACTCTAATCTTGTTCCATGGCTTGAGGTAGAGCTCAGCTTACCATCACAAAATTGAGGACCCTTCGTCTGTGCACTTATTCCTGCTTGGAAAATTACAGCCATCTCTTAAGACACTAGCATAGGCTTTGGTCTTAGAACAGCAGCGTTTCATCAGTGACCATAAGACAGTAGAAAGGCTGTAGCCCTCTCATGGACAAAATCATCCCCTTGCAAGCAAGCATGACAGACAGACCCATTGGTATATGCTGTATTGGTGTACCCTTGGATTAATCCAGTTAAATGCATCTACAGAGGCGACTGCATTGGTTTAGCTGATCCACTAAAAACTGGTTTAAGGGAGGCAACTTTTCTCACAAACACAAGGCCTGAGAGGTAGATGTCTAGCTCTCAAACACAGGTGAGCTACTGGAGCACTAAGGTCAGAAAAAACACAGAACAAATATGTGAGATTTTTCCAGGGTACATAAGTCCCATTTTTCAAAAGTGATTTAGGAGCCCAAATCCAAAGTCAATGAGATGTGGCCTCCCAAGTCATTTCTGGGAATGGGACTCAGGTGCTTTCTGAACTTTTACCCAGTGTCCATACACACAAGTGTGAGCCACTCAGGTGGACACCTCTCCACAACAACTGAAGCCCAGCCTCAGCCTCAGCAGTTAAGAGCTCCTCTCCTTCTCACAGCCGCCCATCACTGGCCTGGCGTGGCTGCTCTCTGGTCAGCTTTTAGAGCCCAATAAAGAGTCACATTCTACTTCATTTACAGTGAGAAAAATCATTACACTTACTTCAGACATATGCTGACATAACAGAGTACAGAAGCTGACCCATAGCCTACACTAGACTGTATGAAGTATCAATGGGAGACATACCCCAGTGGACATAAAGCACCAAACA
Source organism: Gopherus flavomarginatus (assembly GCF_025201925.1). Classification (NCBI taxonomy): domain Eukaryota; kingdom Metazoa; phylum Chordata; order Testudines; family Testudinidae; genus Gopherus; species Gopherus flavomarginatus. The sequence continues at coordinate 37,185,852 of NC_066625.1, read as the reverse complement.
TATCAAGTTCACCTTCAAACAGGTAATCTTTTGTCCAATGAAAAAGTGTGAAACTTTTTTTTTTTAAATTGTAACTCTTTTCTGACCGCTTCCCCACTAAATTTAAATATTAGAAAAGTCCGCTTGATGTGAACTGGACAGGCATGGGGGCGGGGATGTTTTCAAACATCTATTGAACTAAAAATGACATCACAGGGACTTAATATTCATAAGAACTCAGTCAGCTACTTACAAGAATCCAATTGGGCCAATTCTGTGGTGGTTAAGTAAATCAGTATTTTCTCTGAGGGCTGCTATCTTGTGTTCTAATAACTAAGGTTTTAATTCAAAGCTATAATAAGTTATGAAAGTAACCTTAGAATGTGAACTTAGTGTAAAATAATGGCCTAATGTCTGCCTGAGTCTGCCAAAAGCCTGAAGCTATAAATCATAGAACTTTGCATAATCACAACAGGACCTCAGAGTAATACTTCATATTTTGAGAGGCCACCTAGTCCAGTCCCCTGCACTCAAGGTTTAATGATGGCAATTGAAATGTCAAAATTGTTTACTATTTCCACTGATGATTGAAACAGGAAAGAAAGGAGAGGAACAATACTGTTATAAAGTTTTTGTTCTGCAGCCAAGTGGGAGGAGCATAATTTGGGGGAGGAGCTTGGGAGACTACCATGTTCTTCTTCTCAACACAGCCCAACCCCTGATATTTACGTAGTTTGTGTATTCCATACTCTTTGTTATTTATAAAAAGCCTCTTAGAAGTGTGAAATTGACCTCACTTTCGCTAATAGTTTTGTTCTTGTCTATTTGCCAGACTCCACTGATTTCCTCTCCTTGTTCTAAGGTAGCTCAAAACCTGGCTCTCACTCAGCTGTCCTTGTTTTATTCACCAGCATCGCCAATGAGATCAGTAAATTTGGTCCATTAAATGTTAAATTGGTCTCAGTAAATAATGATGCAGAACCAGCAGAGGAAGCACCAATCATTGTGGGTTTGCAGGGAAATTATGGTGGTTTTTAATTCTTATTCCATTTTGAAACAAATCCAGTTTGTATAACTTGTTTATCTAGGTCTAAGTGGGGACCCAAACCAAAATGCACCACATCCTTTTATAACACCTTTGGAAAATTATTAGCAAAAAGTAATGTTTGTACTTCTACCCAAGCTACAAAATGGCAACACTGAAATCAAAATCATAGTGAAATATACCTCTTGACACAAATACCTTCTATTTTCAAGCATAGAGACCTGTGGCTAGTGCATATTTATTTATATATGGTGCTGTCAGGGATTATTCTCTCAATCCACTGAAAAACTGTACACAAATTGGTCTCAGATTGCAGGATTTTCCCATTTGTTACAGCCGAGTCATCCATTATTGCAATACATTTTTGCCCTTTCAACTGGCTTTATTTTTAAAATTTAGATCTAGGTTTGAGCTGCTTTGCTCTCCAAATTCTACTATGAATCATACTGGTAGGTAACTCGTCTCAGAATGTCCTATGAAAGTGACAGCAGCACTTCGCATAGCCCCTTCCCTACAGCAGTGGAAGAAATCTGAAGCCATTCCAACATTAACTCACACAGTCTACCCTCTCTCGTCTTTGTTCTAGTTAGTGAGCAGGGGAAATTAGACAGGATGCTGTTCCTCAGTAAGAACCTGAACTGGATCACAGAATCACAGAATATCAGGGTTAGAAGGGACCTCAGGAGGTCAACTAGTCCAACCCCCTACTCAAAGCAGGACCAATCCCCAACTAAATCAACCCAACTAGGGCTTTGTCAAGCCTGACCTTAAAAACATCTAACGAAGGAGATTCCACCACCTCCCTAGGTAAACCATTCAAGTGTTTCACCACCCTCCTAGTGAAAAAGTTTTTCCTAATATCCAACCTAGACCTCCCCCACTGCAACTTGAGACCATTACCCCTTGTTCTGTCATCTGGTACCACTGAGAACAGTCTAGATCCATCCTCTTTGGAACCCCCTTTCAGGAAGTTGAAAGCAGCTATCAAATTCCCCCTCATTCTTCTCTTCTGCAGACTAAATCATCCCAGTTCTCTCAACCTCTCCTCACAAGTCATTTGCTCCAGCCCCCTAATCATTTTTGTTGCCCTCCGCTGGACTCTTTCCAATTTTTCCACATCCTTCTTGTAGTGTGGGGCTCAAACTCGACACACTACTCCAGAAGAGGCCTCACCAATGACGAATAGAGGGGAATGATCACTTCCCTAGATCTGCTGGCAATGTTCCTACTTATACAGCCCAAAATGCCATTAGCCTTCTTGGCAACAAGGGCACACTGTTGACTCATATCCAGCTTCTCATTCACTGTAACCCCTAGGTCTTTTCCTGTAGAACTGCTGCCTAGCCATTCGGTCCCTAGTCTCGGTCCCTAGTCTGTAGCATGGGATTCATCCGTCCTAAGTACAGGACTCTGCACTTGTCCTTGTTGAACTTCATCAGGTTTCTTTTGGCCCAATCCTCTAATTTGTCTAGGTCCCTCTGTATCCTATCCCTACCCTCCAGCGTATCTACCACTCCTCCAAGTTTAGTGTCATCTGCAAACTTGCTGAGAGTGCAGTCCACGCCATCCTCCAGATCATTAATGAAGATATTGAACAAAACCGGCCCCAGGACCGACCGTTGGGGCACTCTGCTTGATACTGGCTGCCAACTAGACATGGAGCCATTGATCACTACCCACAGAGCCCGACGAGCTAACCAGCTTTCTATCCACCTTATAGTCCATTCATCCAGCTCATATTTCTTTAACTTTCTGGCAAGAATATTGTGGGAGGCTGTACCACTTGCTAAAGTCAAGGAATAACATGTCCACTGCTTTTCCCTCATCCACAGACCCAGTTATTTCATCATAGAAGGCAATTAAGTTAGTCAGGCATGACTTGCCATTGGTGAATCCATGCTGACTGTTCCTGATCCCTTTCCTCTCCTCTAAGTGCTTCAAAATTGATTCCTTGAGGACCTGCTTCATGATTTTTCCAGGGACTGAGGTGAGGCTGACTGGCCTGTAGTTAGATAGGTCTCCATGTCAAGTTTCTGACTCTGGAATTTGCTTGTTAATTTTCTGACTCCCCATGGGTCTGCGACAATCTGAAAGGCTGACTGCCAGGAGCACTGATACCAAAAAACGGTAATTCCAGTCCCATGGGTTAAGTCTATGAAAGAGAACTGTGGTGTTTAGATGTTCCTTGTAATTATCAGAACTGGGAGCACTGGCTGTTGGGAGTCTGAAAGGACAGGAAATAGGAAAGAGGGGGGAGGAGTTGAGGAGGCAGACTGAGAGTTACAGAGGGTG